>NC_088220.1:16622628-16697628 GCF_036934945.1 Oncorhynchus masou masou | reverse complement strand
TGTCAGGAAAAATAGGAGAGGGTGATTTATTTCAGCTTTTAATTCTTTCATCACGTTCCCAGTGGGTCAGGAGGTTAACAAACTCAATTAGTATTTTGTAGCATTGCCTTTAAATTGTTTACCTTGACTCAAACATTTCGGGTAGCCTTCCACAAGCTTCCCACAATAAGTTGGGTGAATTTTGTCCCATTCCTCCTGACAGAGCTGGTGTAACTGAGTCAGGTTTGTAGGCCTCCCTGCTCGCACACGCTTTTTCAGTTGCGCCCACAAATGTTCTATAGGATTGAAGTCAGGACTTTGTGATGGCCACTCCAATACCTCAACTTTGTTGTTTTTAAGCCATTTTGCCACAACTTTGGAAGTATGCTTGGGGTCAATGTCCATTTAGAAGACCCATTTGTGACCAAGCTTTAACTTCCTGACTGATGTCTGAGATTGCTTCAATACATGCACATAATTTTCCATCCTCATGATGCCATCTATTTTGTGAAGTGCACCTGCAACCCGACAACATGATGCTGCCACCCCCGTCCTTCACGGTTGGGATGGTGTTCTTCAGCTTGCAAGCTTCCCCTTTCTCCTCCAAACATAACGATGGTCATTATGGCCAAACAGTTCTATTTTTGTTTCATCAGACCAGTACGATCTTTGTTCCTATGTGCAGTTGCAAACTGTAGGCTGTCTTTTTTAATGGCGGTTTTGGAGCAGAGGCTTCTTCCTTGCTGACCGGCCTTTCAGGTTGTGTCGATATAGGGCACGTTTTACTGTGGATATAGATACTTTTGTACCGGTTTCCGCCAGCATCTTCACAAAGTCCTTCGCTGTTATTCTGGGATTGATTAGCACTTTTCGCACCAAAGTACATTCATTTCTAGGAGACAGAACGTGTCTCCATCCTGAGCGGAATGATGGCTACGTGGTCCCACAGTGTTTATACCTGCATACTATTGTTTGTACAAATGAACGTGGCACCTTCAGGCGTTTGGAAATTGCTCCCAAGGATGAACCAGACTTGTGGAGGTCTACATTTGTTTTACCCCCTGAGGACTCGGCTGATTTCTTTTGATTTTCCCATGATGTCAAGCAAAGAGGCACTGAGTTTGAAGGTAGGCCTTTAAATACATCCACAGGTACACCTCCAATTGTCTCAAATGATGTAAATTAGCCTATCAGAAGCTTCTAAAGCCATGACATCATTTTCTGAAATTTTCCAAGCTGTTTAACCTTTTGTGACTATGGGGCAGTATTTTCATTTTTGGAAAAATAATGTTCCTGTTGTGTCAGGACAAGATGCTAGAATATGCATATAATTGACAACTTAGGATAGAAAACACTCTAAAGTTTCCAAAACTGTAAAAATATTGTCTGTGAGTATAACAGAACTGATATTGCAGGCGAAAGCCTGAGAAAAATCCAATCCGGAAGTGCCTCATGTTTTGAATGCGCTGCGTTCCAATGCGTCCCTATTGAGCAGTGAATGGGCTATCAACCAGATTACTTTTTCTCCGTATTCCCCAAGGTGTCTACAGCATTGTGACGTAGTTTTACGCATTTATGTTGAAGAATATCCGTAAGCAGCTACATTGCGCAAGTGGTCATCTGATGGCTCAGTGATTCTCGCGTAAAATACAGGAGGTAGCCATTATTCCAATCGGTCCTACTGAAAAACCAATTGTCCCGGAGGATATATTATCGAATAGATATTTGAAAAACACCTTGAGGATTGATTATAAACAACGTTTGCTTCTGTTGATATTATGGAGCTCATTTGGAATATTGGTCGGCGTTTTCGTGACTGCAATTTCCGTTTGATTTCTCAGCCAAACGTGAAGAACAAATTTCACCTACAAAAATAATATTTTTGGAAAATGGAACATTGGCTATCTAACTGGGAGTCTCGTGAGTGAAAACATCCGAAGCTCATCAAAGGTAAACGATTTAATTTGATTGCTTTTCTGATTTCCGTGACCAAGTTACCTGCTGCGAGCTGGACAAAATGCTATGCTAGGCTATCGATAAACTTACACAAATGCTTGTCTAGCTTTGGCTGTAAAGCATATTTTGAAAATCTGAGATGACAGGGTGATTCACAAAAGGCTAAGCTGTGTCTCAATATACTTGTGATTTTCATGAATAGGAATATTTTCTAGGAATATTTATGTCCGTTGCGTTATGCTAATTAGTGTCAGTCGATGATTACGCTCCCGGACCCGGGATGGGGAGTCAGAGGTTAAAAGCACAGTCAACTTAGTGTGTTAACTTCTGACCCACTGGAATTGTGATAGTGAATTATAAGTGAAATAATCTCTCTGTAAACAATTGTTGTAAAAATTACTTGTCATGCACAAAGTAGATGTCCTAACCAACTTGCCAAAACTATAGTTTGTTAACAAGAAATTTGTGGATTGGTTGAAAAACTAGTTTTAATGACTCCAACATAAATGTATGTAAACTTCCGACTTCAACTGAATATATCAATTAATTGGCAGGGGCACTAGAACAGTCTACAGCCCCCGCCCTCACACCACTAGAATCCACATCACCAACGAACTATCATGGTCCAAACACACCAAGACAGTCGAAGAGGGCACAACACCACCTTTACCCCCTCAAGAGACTGAAAAGATTTGGCATGGGTCCCCAGATCCTCAAAAGGTTCTCCATAATGACAAAGCAAAAACAGGTGTTTAGAAATGTTTGCAAATGTAATTAAAAAAACATTTCCTTAAGTATTCTGACCCTTTGTTGAGGCACCTTTCGCACCGATTACAGCCTCACGTCTTCTTAGGTATGACGCCACAGGCTTGGCATACCTGTGTTTGGGGAGTTTCTCCCATTCTTCTATGCAGATCCTCTAAAGCTCTGTCAGGCTGGATAGGGAGTGTCGCTGCACAGCTATTTTCAGATCTCTCCAGAAATGTTCAATCAAGTTCAAGTCCGGGCTCTGGCTGGGCCAATCAAGGACATTCAGAGACTTGTCCCAAAGCCACTCCTGCATTATCTTGGCTGCGTGCTTACGGTCATTGTCCTGTTGGAAGGTTAACCTTCGCCTCAGTCTGAGGTCCTGAGCACGTTTTCATAAAGAATCTCTGTACTTTGCTCCATACATATTTCCCTTGATCCTGACGAGCCTCCCAGTCCCTTCTGCTGAAAATCACCACAGCATGATGCTGCCTTCACCGTAGAGAAGGTATTGGCCAAGTGATGAGCGGTGCCTGGTTTCCTCCAGATGTGACGCTTGGCATTCAGGCCAAAGAGTTCAATCTTGGTTTCATCAGACCAGAGAATCTGGCAAATTCCAAGTGGGATGTCATGTGCCTTTTACTGAGGAGTGGCTTAAGTCTGGCCACTCTACCATAAAAGCCTGATTGGTGGAGTGCTGCCAAGATGGGAGAACCTTCCAGAAGAGCAACCATCTCCACAGAGGAACTCTAGAGTTCTGTCAGAGTGACCATTGGGTTCTCGGTCACCTCCCTGACCAAGGCCCTTCTCCCCTGATTTCTCACTTTGAGACTGATCTAGGAAGAGTCTTGGTGGTTCTAAACTTCTTCCATTTAAGAATGATGGAGGCCATTGTGTTCTCGGGGACCTTCAATGCTACGGAAATGTTTTGGTATCCTTCCCCAGATCTGTGCCGACACAATCTTGTCTCGGAGCTCTATGGACAATTCATACGACCTCATGGCTTGGTTTTTGCTCTGACATGCACTCTAAAACAATGCACCTAAAAATAAAAAAAATCCTCCTTTTGTGGCCAGTGGCCATAGTGCCCTTCTCCCTGAGTGCTCCATCACGTGGTTGGGTCTTTCTCACAGGCTACAAGTGAAGACAGACACATCAGGGACACAACTGTGCATGTCCTTATCGAATTACTAGGTGCATATTGAAGATTTAAAGAACTGTCCACATTTACTTTGTCAGCCAACAGATGAGTAGGCCTAACGAACAGTTTAACAGCAAAAGCACTAGCCTATGTCAATCTACTAGCCTCCATAGTACAAAGTAGAGGTCGACCGATTATGATTTTTCAACGCCGATACCGATTATTGGAGGACCAAAAAAAGCTGATGCCGATTAAGTCGGCCAATTTTTAAAATGTAATTGTAATAATGACAATTACAACAATACTGAATGAACACTTATTTTAACTTAATATAATACATCAAAATCAATTTAGCCTCAAATAAATAATGAAACATGTTCAATTTGGTTTAAATAATGCAAAAACAAAGTGTTGGAGAAGAAAGTAAAAGTGCAATATTTGCCATGTAAGAAAACTAACGTTTAAGATCAGAACATGAAAACATATGAAAGCTGGTGGTTCCTTTTAACAGGAGTCTTCAATATTCCCAGGTAAGAAGATTTAGGTTGTAGTTATTATAGGAATTATAGGACTATTTCTCTCTATACCATTTGTATTTCATTAACCTTTGACTATTGGATGTTCTTATAGGCACTTTAGTATTACCAGTGTAACAGTACAGCTTCCGTCCCTCTCCTCACTCCTACCTGGGCTCGAATCAGGAACACATCAACAACAGCCACCCTCGAAGCAGCGTTACCCATGCAGAGCAAGGGGAATAACTACTCCAAGTCTCAGAGCGAGTGACGTTTGAAACGCTAGCCATTTCACATCGGTTACATCAGCCTAATCTCGGGAGTTGATAGGCTTGAATCATAAACAGCTGCTGGCAACCGCAGGAAAGTGCTGTTTGAATGAATGCTTACGAGTCTGCTGCTGCCTACCATCGCTCAGTCAGACTGCTCTATCAAATAATAGACTTATAACATAGTAACACACAGAAATACGAGCCTTAGGTCATTAATATGGTAGAATCCGGAAACCATCATCTCGAAAACAAGATGTTTATTCTTTCAGTGAAATACAGAGCCATTACGTATGTTATCTAACGGGTGGCATCCATAAGTCTAAATATTCACATTTACATTTTACATTTAAGTCACAACCTTTATCAATGTTAATTTTTTTTTTTTTTTTTTACCTTTTATTTAACCAGGCAAGTCAGTTAAGAACACATTCTTATTTTCGTGGGAAAAACTGCCTGTTCAGGGGCAGAACGACAGATTTGACAACTCACAACCTTTTACTAGTCCAACGCTCTAACCACTAGGCTACCCTCCTCTTACATTGCACAACCTTCAATGTTATGTCATAATTACTGCAAACACCTGGTTAATATTGCCTTTTTCTTTTAGAGAAATATACAGGTTTAAAAATATATACTTCTGTGTATTGATTTTAAGAAAGGCGTTGATGTTTATGGTTAGGTACACATTGGAGCAATGATACGCACCGCATCGATTATATGCAATGCAGGACACGCTAGATAAACTAGAAATATTGTCAACCATGTGTGGTTGACTAGTGATTATGATTGATTGTTTTTTTATAAGATAAGTTTAATGCTAAGATAAGTTTAATGCTTACTGCATTCGCTAACAGGCAGTCTTCTTGTGGTGTGCAATATAATCAGGTGGTCAGAGCGTTGGACTAGTTAACTAAGGTTGCAAGATTGAATCCCTCAAGCAGACAAGGTAAAAATCTGTCGTTCTGCCCCTGAACAAGACAGTTAACCTCTTGAAACTCTAGGGGCGCTATATCATTTTTGGATAAAAAGACGTGCCCGTTTTAAGCGCAATATTTTGTCACAAAAAGATGCTCGACTATGCATATAATTTGATAGCTTTGGAAAGAAAACACTCTGAGGTTTCCAGAACTGCAAAGATATTCTCTGTGCGTGCCCTAGAACGTGAGCTACAGGCAAAACCAAGATTAAACGGCATCCAGGAAATCAGCAGGATTTTTGAGGCTCCGTTTTCCATTGTCTCCTTATATGGCTGTGAATGCGAGATGAATGAGCCTGCCCTTTCTGTCGTTTCCCCAAGGTGTCTGCAGCATTGTGACGTATTTGTAGGCATATCATTGGACGATTGACCATAAGAGACCACATTTACCAGGTGTCCGCCCGGTGTCCTGCGCCGAAATTGGTGCGCAAACCTCAGCTGCAAGTATTTTTCCATGGAATTCAGAGAAGAAAGCAGGCTTCCACGAACGATATATCAATGAAGAGATATGTGAAAAAACACCTTGAGGATTGATTCCAAACAACGTTTGCCATGTTTCAGTCGATATTATGGAGTTAATTCGGAAAAAGTTTGACGTTGTTGGTGACTGAATTTTCGGTTCGTTTCGGTAGCCAAATGTGATGTACAAAACGGAGCGATTTCTCCTACACAAAGATTCTTTCATGAAAAACTGAACATTTGCTATGTAACTGAGTCTCCTCATTGAAAACATCCGAAGCTCTTCAAAGGTAAATGATTTTATTTATTTGGTTATCTGGTTTTTGTGAAAATGTTCCGTGCTAAATGCTACTCAAAATGCTAAGCTAGCTTAGCATACTCTTACACAAATTAGTGAATAGCTATGGTTCAAAAGCATATTTTGAAAATCTGAGATGACAGTGTTGTTAAGAAAAGGCTAAGCTTGAGAGCAGACGCATTATTTTTATTTTATTTGCGATTTTCAGAAATCGTTAACGTTACATTATGCTAATGAGCTTGTATACAGGTTTTTTTCATAGCCAAACGTGAACAAAACGATTTGTCCTACACAAATAATATTTTTTTGAAAAACTGAACATTTGCTATCTAACTGAGAGTCTCCTCATTGAAAACATCTGAAGTTCTTCAAAGGTAAATGATTTTATTTGAATTATTTTCTTGTTTTTGTGAAAATGTTGCTGGCTGAATTCTAGGCTTATAGCTATGTTAGCAATCAATACTCTTACACAAATGCTTGTTTAGCTATGGTTGAAAAGCATATTTTGAAAATCTGAGATGACAGTGTTGTTAACAAAAGTCTAAGCTTGAGAGCAAATATTTATTTCATTTCATTTGCCATTTTCATGAATAGTTAACGTTGCGTTATGCTAATGAGCTTGAGGCTATAAATAGAATCCCGGATCCGGGATTGCGCGACTCAACAGGTTAACCCACCGTTCATAGGCCGTCATTGAAAATAAGAATGTGTTCTTAACTGACTTGCCTAGTTAAATAAAGGTGTAAAAAAAATCTCAGTGGAAAACACCATTATCAAAAGTGACCGCAAATGCAATTATGCATGTAATGCTTTTATTATAAAAGGTGCATTTATGGTGAAAATCCATCTTCCCCAAACTTGAAACTCCCACGCTGCTTATGTTAGGCTCTACACCCCTTGTAAAGCGGATTAATGTTCTTAATTTTAATAAGTTATTTGGCCACTTTAGTTGTGATACAAACATATAGGCCTATGGGCTAGGCTACATGAGGTGTGCGACTATGTTTAGAAAAAGTCGCAAAAAAAGGCTTGGTTTCTTATGCTGGGCATCATTCATAAGTGATAGGCTATATATTCTTGATTTAATCTCATCTTTACATATATTATTTAGTGTGTGTGTGAAATTAACTTGGATTTAGAATGGACCATTATCCTGCACAACAGTGGCAGCTGGAAAAATACATGTCACCTATGCACTTAAATAGCGAAAGGGGGACGCTTTTCCCGTGGTTTATTTTCATGCCAGCCTGGTTGGTTATACAGTGCCTTGCGAAAGTATTCGGCCCCCTTGAACTTTGCGACCTTTTGCCACATTTCAGGCTTCAAACATAAAGATATAAAACTGTATTTTTTTGTGAAGAATCAACAACAAGTGGGACACAATCATGAAGTGGAACAACATTTATTGGATATTTCAAACTTTTTTAACAAATCAAAAACTGATAAATTGGGCGTTCAAAATTATTCAGTCCCTTTACTTTCAGTGCAGCAAACTCTCTCCAGAAGTTCAGTGAGGATATCTGAATGATCCAATGTTGACCTAAATGACTAATGATGATAAATACAATCCACCTGTGTGTAATCAAGTCTCCGTATAAATGCACCTGCACTGTGATAATCTCAGAGGTCCGTTAAAAGCGCAGAGAGCATCATGAAGAACAAGGAACACACCAGGCAGGTCCGAGATACTGTTGTGAAGAAGTTTAAAGCCGGATTTGGATACCAAAAGATTTCCCAAGCTTTAAACATCCCAAGGAGCACTGTGCAAGCGATAATATTGAAATGGAAGGAGTATCAGACGACTGCAAATCTACCAAGACCTGGCCGTCCCTCTAAACTTTCAGCTCAAACAAGGAGAAGACTGATCAGAGATGCAGCCAAGAGGCCCATGATCTCTCTGGATGAACTGCAGAGATCTACAGCTGAGGTGGGAGACTCTGTCCATAGGACAACAATCAGTCGTATATTGCACAAATCTGGCCTTTATGGAAGAGTGGCAAGAAGAAAGCCATTTCTTAAAGATATCCATAAAAAGTGTTGTTTAAAGTTTGCCACAAGCCACCTGGGAGACACACCAAACATGTAGAAGAAGGTGCTCTGGTCAGATGAAACCAAAATTGAACTTTTTGGCAACAATGCAAAACGTTATGTTTGGCGTAAAAGCAACACAGCTCATCACCCTGATCACAGCTCATCACCCTGATCACACCTTCCCCACTGTCAAACATGGTGGTGGCAGCATCATGGTTTGGGCCTGCTTTTCATCAGCAGGGACAGGGAAGATGGTTAAAATTGATGGGAAGATGGATGGAGCCAAATACAGGACCATTCTGGAAGAAAACCTGGAGTCTGCAAAAGACCTGAGACTGGGACAGAGATTTGTCTTCCAACAAGACAATGATCCAAAACATAAAGCAAAATCTACAATGGAATGGTTCAAAAATAAACATATCCAGGTGTTAGAATGGCCAAGTCAATGTCCAGACCTGAATCCAATCGAGAATCTGTGGAAAGAACTGAAAACTGCTGTTCACAAATGCTCTCCATCCAACCTCACTGAGCTCGAGCTGTTTTGCAAAACTGATAGAGACATACCCCAAGCAACTTACAGCTGTAATTGCAGCAAAAGGTGGCGCTACAAAGTATTAACTTAAGGGGGCTTAATAATTTTGCACGCCCAATTTTTCAGTTTTTGATTTGTTAAAAAAGTTTGAAATATACAATAAATGTCGTTCCACTTCATGATTGTGTCCCACTTGTTGTTGATTCTTCACAAAAAAATAGAGTTTTATATCTTTATGTTTGAAGCCTGAAATGTGGCAAAAGGTTGCAAAGTTCAAGGGGGCCGAATACTTTCGCAAGGCACTGTATTTACAACAAGAGTATAGCCTACGTGCTTAATATTAAGAAAGCTGATGAATAAATATAATAGACCTAGCCTATAGAAAACGGATCATCATTCTCATCATTTTTCTCACGCAATTGCATAGCCTATTGAAATGTTGCGCAACAAATCAAATCACATTTTATTGGACACATATACACTGCTCAAAAAAATAAAGGCAACACTTAAACAACACAATGTAACTCCAAGTCAATCACGCTTCTGTGAAATCAAACTGTCCACCTAGGAAGCAACACCGATTGACAATAAATTTCACATGCTGTTGTGCAAATGGAATAGACAACAGGTGGAAATTATAGGCAATTAGCAAGACACCCCAAATAAAGCAGTGGTTCTGCAGGTGGTGACCACAGACCACTTCTCAGTTCCTATGCTTCCTGGCTGATGTTTTGGTCACTTTTGAATGCTGGCGGTGCTTTCACTCTAGTGGTAGCATGAGACAGAGTCCACAACCCACACAAGTGGCTCAGGTAGTGCAGCTCATCCAGGATGGTACATCAATGCGAGCTGTGGCAAGAAGGTTTGCTGTGTCTGTCAACGTAGTGTCCAGAGCATGGAGGCGCTACCAGGAGACAGGCCAGTACATCAGGAGACGTGGAGGAGGCCGTAGGAGGGCAACAACCCAGCAGCAGGACCGCTACCTCCGTCTTTGTGCAAGGAGGAGCACTGCCAGAGCCCTGCAAAATGACCTCCAGCAGGCCACAAATGTGCATGTGTCTGCTCAAACGGTCAGAAACAGACTCCATGAGGGTGGTATGAGGGCCCAACATCCACAGGTGGGGGTTGTGCTTACAGCCCAAAACCGTGCAGGACGTTTCGCATTTGCCAGAGAACACCAAGATTGGCAAATTCTCCACTGGCGCCCTGTGCTCTCCACAGATGAAAGCAGGTTCACACTGAGCACGTTACAGACGTGACAGTCTGGAGACGCCGTGGAGAAGGTTCTGCTGCCTGCAACATCCTCCAGCATGACCGGTTTGGCGGTGGGTGTCATGGTGTGGGGTGGCATTTCTTTGGGGGGGGGGCGGCACAGCCCTCCATGTGCCGCCAGAGGTAGCCTGACTGCCATTAGGTACCGAGATGAGATCCTATACCTCATGTGAGACCATATGCTGGTGCGGTTGGCCCTGTTCCTCCTAATGAAGACAATGATGCCTCATGTGGCTGGTGTGTGTCAGCAGTTCCTGCAAGAGGAAGGCATTAATGCTATGGACTGGCCCGCCCATCTGGGACATCATGTCTCGCTCTTGTACCACAGACTGTCCAGGAGTTGTAGGGAGGTCATACAGGCACGTGGAGGCCACACACACACACTACTGAGCCTCATTGACTTGTTTTAAGGACATTACATCAAAGTTGGATCAGCCTGTAGTGTGGTTTTACACTTTAATTTTGAGTGTGACTCCAAATCCAGACCTCCATGGGTTGATACATTTGATTTCCATTGATAATTTGTGTGATTTTGTTGTCAGCACATTCAACTATGCAAAGAAAAAAGTATTTAATAAGAATATTTCATTCATTCAGATCTAGGATGTGTTATTTTAGTGTTCCCTTTATTTTTTGAGCAGTGTATATTAGCAGATGTTAATGCAAGTGTAGCGAAATGATTGTGCTTCTAGTTCCGACAGTGCAGTAATATCTAACAAGTAATCTAATAATTTCCCAACAACTACCTAATAAACACCAAATCTAAAAAGTGGTGAATGAGAATATGTACATATAATTAGATGGATTAGCGATGGCCGAGCGGCATTGGCAAGGTGCAATAGATGCTATAAAATACAGTATATACATATGATATGAGTAATGTAAGATATGTAAACATTGTTAAAGTGGCATTGTTTAAAGTGACTAGTGATCCATTTTTAAAGTGGCCAGTGATTGGGTCTCAATGCAGACAGCAGCCCCTCTGTGCTAGTGATGGCTATTTAACAGTCTGATGGCATTGAATAGAAGCTTTTTTTCAAGTCTCTCGGTCCCAGCTTTGATGCACCTGTACTGACCTCGCCTTCTGGTTGGTAGTGGTGTGAACAGGCAGTGGATCGGGTGGTTGTTGTCCTTGATCTTTTTAGCATTCCTGTGACGTCGGGTGATGTAGGTGTCATGGAGAGCAGGTAGTTTGCCTCCGGTGATGCGTTGTGCAGACCTTACTACCCTCTGGAGAGCCTTGCGGTTGAGGGCGGTGCAGTTGCCATACCAGGCGGTGATAAAGCCTGACAGGACACTCTCGATTGTGCATCTGTAAAAGTTAGTCTGGGTTTTGGGTGACAAGCCACATTTATTCAGCCTCCTGAGGTTGAAGATTCGCTATTGCGCCTTCTTCACCACACGGTCTGTGTGGGTGAACCATTTCAGTTTAACTGTGGTGTGTACGCCGAGGAACTTAAATCTTTCCACCTTCTCCACTGCTGTCTCATCGATGTGGATAGGCGGGTGCTCGCACTGCTGTTTCCTGAAGTCCATGACTCCTTTGTTTTGTTGACGTTGAGTGAGAGGTTGTTTATCTGACACCACACTCTCGTCGTTATTGGTAATCAAGCCCACTACTGTTGTGTCATCTGCCAACTTGATGATTGAGTTGGAGGCGTGTGTGGCCAAGTAGTCATGAGTGAACTGGGAGAACAGGTGGGGGCTGAGCACGCATCCTTGTGGGGGCCCAGTGTTGAGGGTCATCGAAGTGGAGATGTTTCCTACCTTCACCACCTGGGGAGGCCCGTCAGAAAGTCCAGGACCCAATTGCACAGGGCGGGTTTGAGACCCAGGGCCTCCAGCTTGATGATGAGCTTGGGGGGGTACTATGGTGTTGAATGAATGCTGAGCTGTAGTCAATGAACAGCATTCTTACATAGGTATTCCTCGTCCAGATGGGATAGGGCAGTGTGATGGGGATTGCGTCGTCTTTGGACCTGTTGGGGCGGTATGCAAACTGAAGTGGGTCTAGGGTGGCCGGTAAGGTGGAGGTGATATGATCCTTGACTAGTCTCTCAAAGCACTTCATGATGACAGAAGTGAGTGCTACAGGGCGGTAGTCATTTAGTTCAGGTATCTTTGCCTTCTTGGGTACAGGAACAATGGTGGCCATCTTGAAGCATGTGGGAACAGCAGACTGGGATAGGGAGCGGTTGAATATGTCCGTATACACACCAGCCATCTGGTCTGCGCATGATCTGAGGACATGGCTAGGGATGCCGCCTGGGCCAGCAGCCTTGCGAGGGTTAACTCCCCAATCCAGTTTAAATGTTTTACATAACGTCGGATTTCTGAAGGAGAAGGAAAATAATGTGCAGTCCTTTTCTTAACCTGGGTCGCAAACAGTGGCACTGTTGTTATCATCAAAGTGGACAAATGTTTCATTGTTTGTCTGGAAGTGTGATTCTTCTCTAAATTCCATGGAAAAATGTCCATGAGGACGTGGGACTGGTTTGGTCTCTTTGTCAATCTTCCAATGATATTCAAATACGTGCTGCAGACCCTTGGGGAAATGACACATCAAAAATCGTCCTGGATGCGTCTTGTCCTGAGCCGTTGAATTGTTTTCTTTCGAAAGCTATCAATTATATGCATAGTCGAGTATCTTTTTGTGACAAAATATCTTGTTTAAAACCATCTTTGTCCCTGTTTCCACTGTGTTATCATCAAAGTGGACAAAGGTGTTTAGTTTGTCTGGAAGTGTGACGTCGGTGTCCATGACGTGGCTGGTTTTCCTTTTGTAGTCTGATTTCCTGTAGACCCTGCCACATACGTCTCATGTCTGAGCCGTTGAATTGCGACTCCACTTTGTCCCCGTTTCCCGGCATTTCGCTTGTTTGATTGCCTTGTGGAGGGAATAACTACACTGAATACCAGGCAGTTAGCAAGTTTGGTAGGCTACCAATGACCATCAGCAGCATCAGAGCTTGGAGAAGCCTAATTACCGTGACTAAACTGTCACGTGGAATTTGACTGCCTTCATGGACTCGTGACCGCCTGTGTAGTGGTAATACGGTCACCGCAACAGCCCTCGTCCTGGGGCTCTGTTCACAAACAGACCCCACAGAGCCCCAGGACAGCAACACCATTAGAACCAACCAAATCACAAGAAAACAAAAAATATATTCCTTGACACATTGGAAAGAATTTACTTAAAATCAGAGCAAACTAGAATGCTATTTGGCCCTAAACAGAGAGTACATACACTGTGGCAGAATACCTGACCACTGTGACTGACCCGAACTTAATTAAGGACAGCTTTGACTATGTACAGACTCCGTGAGCATAGTCTTGTAGGCAGACCTGGCTCTCAAGAGAAGACAAGCTATGTGCACACTGCCCACAAAATGAGGTGGAAACTGAGCTGCACTTCCTAACCTCCTGCCCAATGTACACACTTCCTAACCTCCTGCCCGAAGAGACACATATTTCCCTCAGATTACACAGACGCACAAATTTGAAAACAAATCCAATTTTTGATAAACCATATCCATTGGATGAAATATCAGTGTGCCATCACAGCAGCAAGATTTGTTGCCACAAGAAAAGGACAACCAGTGAAGAACAAACACCATTGTAAATACAACCCATTCCATCTATAGATCTATGGAGTGAGAGAGAGAAAGCAGGTGAGTTACCCCAGCGTTGAGGTAGGGGGCGATCTTTCCCAGGCACACGGTGGTGTTGCAGCGGATTGGTCCCTGCTCGTCTCTCGCCTGCAGCCGTGCAAAGTGCCTCATCAGCTCCTGATTCAGATTACTCTCATTCAGCTTGGGGGCCAGCAGCAGCATGGACTGGGAGAAGGAGAGAACAGAAAGAGGCATAAAAACCATTTAACAACAAGAACAGACCTTTGGGAACACCATTAACCACAGGGAAGGTATACTTTCAGTTCCACTTGAATAAAGAAGTGAGTGAAGCCACCTGGTCTTGTGAGCATAAGTCTGACAGAGTTGGTGAGCCAGTTATACCTTGACAGTCTGTTCTCTGATGGCTGGGTTTGTGTCTGTGAAACCATGAACGACATGAGGGAAGATCTGCGAGTTCACCGCTGCATCGTTTAGATACTGAACAAACTGCTCCATCTGAAGGAAAGAGAGATGAGGATGGGGTTGGAAAGAGGAATGAAACAAGGGTTCTGCAGCAAACACTCATTCTGGTGTAATGGCCGTCTCTGTACTCTGATGTGTGGTATTCTGTACCTGTTGAAGCAGTCGTATCCTCATGGCCCGGTCTGTAGAAGAGAACATCTTCACAATGACAGGAATGATCTTCTGCTGGTACTCCTCCGCAGACAGGAACTTCCCCACCTGACAGAGACAAAGAAAGAGACATGGAAAATGTTCTGCCCTCTCGGGATCCTGAGGTGGGTTAGTGGTCTTTTGACATCCCCTTGGTGGTGTGGGGGGGGGGGGGGGGTTTATATTCTGCCTGGTTGGATGGGTATCTGTTGTGTCACCTACTGATGTAAAAAAAAAAGGCTTTACAAAATACATTTGATTGATTGGAAGGTGGGAGATGATTAGTTGCCAAAAGCATCCCTCCTCTCTGCCTCCACAGCACACATACCTTAAACAGAGGTGTGAGGACGACAGCACCGGCGTTGCCAAACTCAAAGGCAGTGAGTAGCTGTGGCAGCACCTTGTGCTTACAGAAGTCCTCTGGGAATGAGTCCAGGTTCTCACTCAGGTCCTGAAAGAACTGCTGCTTCTCTGCTGGGTCTTTGATCTGGATCAGATTGAATAGATAAGATAGATTTCACTGAATAAAATGTTTTATCGGTAAGTCAACATATTTCAATGAGAGCTGTGTCACCTCTAATGTGTCAAGCTTTTTCTATATCAGGACAGGGGTCCGGAATCACACCTGGATCTCCTCTAGGAAAAGGTTGCTCTCAACGAAGCTGTTGCTAAGGAATCCTCCGGGAGCTCTGCAGTTTTGCAGGAAACGGGCTGGGTTAGGCCGGGCCCTGGCATTGGCCCCCACCAGCTCACAGTAGTGTGGCACCAATGCTTTAGGGATCTGAGGGACAACAAACCATAATACGTTTCACATCACTTCCAATTAATTCATGATCTTAGATTCTTTTTGACTGGAGGACATTAGAATCACTTTAGGATTTTCTTAAAATGTGTGATGCTCTGGTAAAATGTTAGAAGGTAAAGGGTGGGAGAGGGGGGTACCTTTCCAAGGGAGCGTAGGGAGGAGGCTCGGGGAAGTGGACCATTGAACACTTCCCAGATCAGACAGCCCAGCCGCCACACATCCCCAGCCCTTGAGCACAGAGAGATGGACTCACTTCATATTTGTATTGTCTATCTTCAGACTACATCAAGCATTGAACTAAAACCTTTGTATGGGAGATCCCAGGAAGACAATTTTTCATGAAATCAGTCTTTCATTCTTAACTTATTCTCTGTCCGCCTCACCATTTCTCTCCACTGTTTGGTGATTCAGGGGCGTCGTATTTATCCATTTCAGGGTGAATAGCTTTGGCGGAGGGTAGTGATGTGGAGGCGTCCCCGTTCTCTGGGGTCATGTAGTCCAGACCGCCAAGCTTCCATTCTCCGGCTCGGTCCACAAACACAGCCCAGATACCCAGGTTGTTGTGGAGGAGGTGGCAGTCATTCACCAGGAAACTAAGGGCTTTCTACAGGGGGGGAAATAGAGTGTGAGAGATAATCAAATAATTCCCCATAACAATGGACTAATTATTTGCCTGAATTTGATTTGGTATAGATTGATATGTAATAAACATAAATTTAAGTGTAGGAAGACTCAGAGAGATGTATTCCTTTGAGGAAAGTTTGTCTAGAATCATCTGTTGTAACTGAGTACTGATGCTCTACCTTTGACCTGTTGAATGGTATGGTTAAAGTTTGACGCCATTCTGGGCCGGGGACACACTTATAATGTATCTGTGAACCTGTTTAACTCTGTAGCAGCTGATGTGACTTCCTACCAGCCTTTCAGGCTGGTGTTTAGAGAACATTCAGTACTGTGTGATTAATATATAAGTGCCTTCTAAGACAAGATGGAGTCATCTTTCCATTGAGTAAGAGATTGATAGAGAGGAAGGAGGAGGATAATGGAGTAGAGGTGGAAGAGGATTGATAAAGGACAAGCAGCACTCAACATAAAGAAACATCAGGAAATCAGAGCACTCATTTCCCCTCCAGTCTACTGACCACAGTCTGATGCAGGCCCCAGGACACCTCCAGCTCTCCAGAGCCCCCCCTCTCTGACTGGGCCTTCAGGTGGGCTGCCAGGGGGGTGACCTGCTCTGTGACCAGGTACAGGCTCTTCTCTGTCTGCAACGCACCAGAAAGAGACAACATTAATGCATTCACAATGACATTGTTAAAATGTGCATTAGTCTTAAGTATGGTTCTATTATATAGTTAGTACACTAGCTACTGTTTCTCTCTAGAAGAGACATGGGAACTAACTGATTCAGTCCTTGATACTCACCACACTCTGCATGAAAAACAATTACAAGAAAAACAAATACAGAAGACTGAGAAAATGGTGACAGAATGATTGTTTTAAATATCAACTAAATTGTGATGTTATTTGCATTTGGTAGGAAATACACACAGACACACACCTCCAATCCATCTACATAGGCCAGGATGTTGGGATGTCGGAGGGTCTTCATACGTTTGAACGCTGCCTTGGCTAGCTGGGTCTGTTCCTCTGTCCCTGTTGATACCTCGTACACAAACACCGATAGTGGTTCCCCACCCGTCTAAGGAGATGTCAAAATGTGACAATGTCATGATCCATAGAGATGTTATTGAGGTTTAGCGGTGATGTTATTGTGACTTAGGGGAGATTAAGTTAGTCTCCCTGGTGAGGCCAGACTTCAATCACAGGAGTGGTGTTGTTCGATCCTGAACCTTGCAATAAGGGTTGTTGTCATGTCACCATACGATGTCTCAGTCAACTAGCTACCTATTTAAGGTTAAACACAGCACGACACCTACACAAGTACGCCAAAGGTTCCACCATTGCATCTTCATGGCATTGAACAATAAGTAAAAGGAACAAACAATGCTAAGCGGAACCTTTGACAAATTAGCCGATAACGTTAGTAGTTAGCTAACTAGCTACCAGGCAAAACAAGAATGACAGTGTGCTAACGACATCATTATTTGTCATGACAGTTTGTCGAAATACATTTTGCATGAGCATTTTGCGTGACACCAGTGGCTAGATAGCTAACGTTAGCTAGCTAATAACTGTAGCAGAGATTGACGTGGCGATAATACGTGTCCCTGCATAAACAAAACATAGCTAACATTAACTATGCTAGTCTTACAAGTTACGTTCGCTAACCGTGTTGTTTTAACTAACGTTAGGCGATAAATATCCGGACAACGCCATCTATATATTAGACATACATCGTGATAATCATGTATGGCAATTTAACATTCAATTTCATCCCATAAATAAGAATGGTGTCCTGCATTGAACTCAGTCAGAGCTAGCTAGCGAGGCCTTGCCTTGTATCAGCTAGCTAACAAGACATCTGTCAAATATATTTCTGCCCCCACTATTGTATTTACCTTTCGCTTGCCTCGATGCAGTGTCCATATTCCGGACTTGTCTTGCGTGTCCGGTAAAATGTCATAATTAAAGTCTTTGACTGGATCCCGAGCAAAAAAGGACCACATCGCTCCTACATCAAGCAAACAACTACGTAGCTATGGGGAACCGCAGCCTGCTAGCAAGCTAGCTAGCCAATCCGGAAAGATCAGATCCTTCCCTGTCGTCGATTCCACCACTTGGGCGAGTGTAGGCAGTGGGTGATCAGATGGTCATGTACAGGTAGAGATACTGGTGTGCAAAAGAGCAGAAAAGTAAATAAATAAAAACAGTGTGGGGATGAGGTAGGTGAAAAAGGGTGGGCTATTTACCAATAGACTATGTACAGCTGCAGCGATCGGTTAGCTGCTCAGATAGCACATGTTTGAAGTTGGTGAGGGAGATAAAAGTCTCCAACTTCAGGGATTTTTGCAATTCGTTCCAGTCACAGGCAGCAGAGTACTGGAACGAAAGGCGGCCAAATGAGGTGTTGGCTTTAGGGATGATCAGTGAGATACACCTGTGGGAGCGCGTGCAACGCGTGTTGCCATCATGACCAGTGAACTGAGATAAGGCGGAGCTTTACCTAGCATGGACTTGTAGATGACCTGGAGCCAGTGGGTCTGGCGACGAATATGTAGCGAGGGCCAGCCGACTAGAGAATACAAGTCGCAGTGGTGGGTGGTATAAGGTGCTTTAGTGACAAAACGGATGGCACTGTGATAAACTGCATCCAGTTTGCTGAGTAGAGTGTTGGAGGCAATTTTGTAGATGACATGGCCAAAGTCGAGGATCGGTAGGATAGTCAGTTTTACTAGGGTAAGTTTGGCGGCGTGAGTGAAGGAGCCTTTGTTGCGGAATAGAAAGCCGACTCTTGATTTGATTTTCGATTGGAGATGTTTGATATGAGTCTGGAAGGAGAGTTTACAGTCTAGCCAGACACCTAGGTACTTATAGGTGTCCACATATTCAAGGTCGGAACCATCCAGGGTGGTGATGCTTGTCGGGCATGCGGGTGCAGGCAGCGATCGGTTGAAAAGCATGCATTTGGTTTTACTAGCGTTTAAGAGCAGTTGGAGGCCACGGAAGGAGTGTTGTATGGCATTGAAGCTCGTTTGGAGGTTAGATAGCACAGTGTCCAAGGACGGGCCGGAAGTATATAGAATGGTGTTGTCTGCGTAGAGGTGGATCAGGGAATCGCCCGCAGCAAGAGCAACATCATTGATATATACAGAGAAAAGAGTCTGCCCGAGAATTGAACCCTGGCACCCTCATAGAGACTGCCAGACGACCGGACAGCATGCCCTCCGATTTGACACACTGAACTCTGTCTGCAAAGTAATTGGTGAACCAGGCAAGGCAGTCATCCGAAAAAAAAGGGGAGTCCGAAAAGGCTACTGAGTCTGGCGATAAGAATATGGTTATTGACAGATTATGTCGATGCAGCCAGCCTTGATCAAGAACTGTCGATGAAGACGGCTGCACAGTACTGTCTTTTATCGATGGCGGTTATGATATCGTTTGTTTGGCGTAGTAACCTTGAGTGTGGCTGATCATGGTGCACCTTCAGTGACCAAATACAGGACCATTCTGGAAGAAAACCAGGAGTCTGCAAAGCGGAGATGGAGGTCTTCCACAAGACAATGTGGGAATTCGAGAATGGTCAGTGACCTGTTTGTTGACTTGAAAACTGCTGTTCACAAGACTCTTAGAGCTCGAGCAAGGAGCAGGATGGATATAGGTCTGTAACATTTTAATCCGAGATGATCACATAATTTACATTCCAGCCCTTGGCAGCTCCAGATTTGACTACTTCAACACACACCCCGCTGGAATCCCTGCATTCTCAGATTCCCCACACACCCCGCTGGAATCCCTCTCTGTTTACCATCTCTTCACTAACATTACTTGTTTAACAAATAATCTCTATATTGTAATCAATAAAGTGTTTCAAAAATGCTCTACTTTTACTAACATATACGTTCATTCCTGAGAGAGAAGGGGTGTAATACATCCAGGTGGGCATGTGGTACCCTTCCTCACCCATGCCAACAAGATGTTACTTCTTGTGGGGTCTTTGCCTTGAGAGTAAGTATGAGAGCATAAGTAATGTACAATTAACCTACTGAAAGAATACAGGAAAAACAGAACTGTCAAATTATATTATAGCTGTGTCGTTGTATACTTGCGAATTAGAATCTTAAGTGTAGCATAATTTTGTTGGGAAACACTGAAATGAAATGCAAATCAAATTATTTTCCCCAGTTTGCTGAATGTGTCCTGAAGGAGTCGATTATCTTTTCAAATACGGACAAAGATGTTGACATCGTGAGAGAAGAAATAGCAGTCACTCTCCTCCAAAACACTGGTATGTTCAATTTCTAATTTAATATAATTGTAGATAAAAATATATATATTTATATGGATCTTTCAAGGTTATCTCTAATCCAACTTCTGACTAGATGGCTGCTTAACACATGTATTTAAATAATTATGTTACAAGAAACCTAAACTATTCCTTTGTTCCCTGTTTGCTCAGAAAAACACATGTAGAGACTACTTGACATTATGTTTTGCTAGATGACCTGAGCCAACTGTGCCACTTCTGTGGGGTGGTGGACAATAAAGAGGAAGACACTAATTGGGTAATTGCCTGTTCACTTCTAAAGGCACATTTTTAGGAGTATGAATTAGTATAAGCAGTAATATTTATTTAGGTAGTATCATCTGCTTTTCTGATAATTAAATATTTGTAATTCAAGAAAATGTATTTTTTTTAAATATATTATAATATAGATTTCAGATTGTTTGTATCTGCTGCCCACATTGGTTCCACCAGTCCTGTATGAAAACCATCCCACCATTGGAGGATTATGTCTGCGCTGCCTGTCAGGACGAGGCTAGGCTTGAGTTCCAGGTGACAGTATCACCTGGAAAACTTTCCATAAAAAGTGGACTAAATGTTCAGACAAGCTGTTGCATCTTTCCAATATTTGTTTGTTATTTATTGTCATTTTATATCTTATTATGCAAAGATCGAAATGTGTATATCTTATTTAGTGTTTGTTAAAACTTCTTACGGCTGAGATCCCGCTAACGGGATCGATATGACAACAGCCAGTGAAAGTGCAGGGCGCCAAATTCAAACAACAGAAATCTCATAATTAAAATTCCTCAAACATAGAAGTATTTCACACCATTTTAAAGATAAACTTGTTGTTAATCCCACCACAGTGTCCGATTTCAAAAATGCTTTACGACGAAAGCACACCAAACGATTATGTTAGGTCAGTACCTAGTCACAGAAAAACACAGCCATTTTTCCAGCCAAAGAGAGGAGTCACAAAAAGCAGAAATATAGAGAGAATTAATCACTAACCTTTGATGAACTTCATCAGATGACACTCATAGGACTTCATGTTACACAATACCAGTGGTGGGCCGTCAGGGCCAGCAAGGCCTTCTCTGCTGGCCTAAACATCATCAGAATATATATATTTTTAAATATATTTTCCCACAAATATGTATTAAATTATTCCCCAGATTAAGAGTTACACTCTTCATTTCATAGCGTTCCTCTTGGTTGCACTGCTTCCAGCCCCAGGTTGAGATTTGGAGGGCTGGTCTTTATGTTAGATATTTTATCCAATCATATTCAGCCATCATGTGTTGCCAGGGGTCTAAAATGTTACACAGGAGCCAGCTAGCAGGCGTAGTGCGTGCACGTCTTTTGATTGGATTACCAATATTGAGAGGCAGGTCCTATATGGGCAGGTCTCAGAACTAGGAAACTGAAATTGATCAACAAATTAATTTGCGTACTACTAAGCTGTTTTTTCAACCCACAATGGCGGAAGGAGAAGATATCGATTTGGTCGAGGATATAATTACAACGCCATTCTCAAGTCAAACTATTCAAGAAAAGTTAGACATTGTCAGGAGAGGTAGACGCCGACGCTACAAAGCCTGTCACAGGCGGGAAAGGGGTTCATTCCCCACTTTCAATTACTATCAATGACTCACAGGCTCCGAGAAGCACTGGAAACTGTATTGCTGGGAATGCCTATTATTTGCAAGTGATCGATTTGGTGTTTGGAGCCACACTGGCTTTGAGTTGTCTAACCAAGGCAGCAACGAGACACCAAAGTACAGCTGGGCACTTACAAGAAATGGTGCTTTTGAAAACTTTTGGGGACACCCGAGTGGATCTACAGCTCAACGAACAAGCGCGCAGGGCAACAAAGCTGCACAATGAAAAGGTATTGTACTATTCCCCTGCAATTCTCTGAATAAAAATTTCAGTTTACATTGGTGCGATATGTTCAGTAATGTTTTGCTTCCAAAACATCCAGTGATTTTGCAGAGAGCCACATCAATTTACAGAAATACTCATAATAAACATTGATAAAAGATACAAGTGTTATGCATGGAACTTTAGATAAACTTCTCCTTAATGCAACCAATGTGTCAGATTTCAAAACAACTTTACTGAAAAAGCACACCATGCAATAATCTGAGTACGGCGCTCAGACACAAAAACAAGCCATACAGATACCCGCCATGTTGTGGAGTCAACAGAAATAGCATTATAAATATTTTCTTACCTTTGATGATCTTCATCAGAATGCACTCCCAGGAATCCCAGTTCCACAATAAATGTTTGTTTTGTTCGATAAAGTCCATCATTTTTGTCCAAATACCTCTTTTTTTTGCGCGTTTAGTTCACAAATCAATATTCACGACGCGCAGGCCAGGCGAAAAGTCAAAAATTTCCGTTACAGTTCATAGAAACATGTCAAACAATGTATAGAATCAATCTTTAGGATGTTTTTAACATAAATCTTCAATAATGTTTCAACCGGAGAATTCCTTTGTCTTTAGAAATGCAATGGAATGCAGCTACCTCTCACGGGCACACGCCTGACTGAGCTCATGGCCTTCTACCAGACCTCTGGTTGAAACAGCTCTCATTCTCTCCTCCTTCACAGTAGAAGCCTCAAACAAGGTTTTAAAGACTGTTGACATCTAGTGGAAGCCTTAGGAAGTGCAATCTTGGATAGGCAAAGAGTTGAAAAATTACAAACCTCAGATTTCCCACTTCCTGGTTGGATTTTTTCTCAGGTTTTTGCCTGCCATATGAGCCCTGTTATACTCACATACATCATTCAAACAGTTTTAGAAACCTAAGAGTGTTTTCTATCAAAATCTACTAATACTATGCATATCTTAGCTTCTGGGCCTGAGTAGCAGGCAGTTTACTCTGGGCACCTTATTCATCCAAGCTACTCAAAACTTCTTATGGCTGGGGGGCAGTATTAACAAACTTAACTTTCTGTGATGTTTTTTGTTATTGTGTGATAATATTTATGTATTATCATTATTTTCTTAAACATTACAAAATATTTCTAAAATAAATTATGTTTCTTTATACTCTAATTTTGCTTTCTGTGGCACACACTACTGGTCAACATGAGCTGCCAAAATGATTCTGAAGTGTGCCAGGCCTTGTTGTCCCAAGATAGAAGGGGGAAGTGGGGATTTCGGCAGGCCTTAATTTTGTGGCTAGAGTCAAATACTTTCTGTGGCACACATCAGAGTCAAATACTTTCTATAGAACAAACTTCATGTCAGGATAGGCAACCGAAATTAATAATTAATGTATGTGTGTTATATTAAACATAGAGGAGGGAGTAAAATGTAGGCAAGCAATAAACATTTCAGAACTACTAATCAAATAAGACATGGGAGAGGTGACGAATTTTGGCAAAGAGATTTATTTATAGACTAATATACTTGAAACAAACAGCCAATACGAAAACTGCAGACATTAGTGCCTCCTCGCTGTTATCAAACCGACATAAAAAATAAAATGAAACTCAGCCGAACGTGATCAGAAATCTCAACGAGCAAAGCAATGAAGAATTGAGTGCGTGCGCGTTCACGCGAAGGGGGGGATTCTGTCAGGGGGGAGAGCTTTTCGGCACAACGCCAGTAAATAAATCCTCTGCCTCTTCTACATGGTCATGGAACCTATTGCCCTGTCGATTTACAATTGGCATTTTAGTAAATTAACAGACGCTCTTATCCAGAGTGAGTGCATCACAGTGCCATCCATTTTGTCACCAAAGCCCCATATACTACACACCACTGCGACCTGTATGCTCGCTTCATATTCGTCACCAAACCCACTGTCATCTATAAGTCTTTGCTAGGTAAAGCCCCGCCTTATCTCAGCTCACTGGTCACCATAGCAGCACCCACCCGTAGCACGCGCTCCAGAAGGTTTATTTCACTGGTCACCGCCAAAGCCTATTCCTCCTTTGGCCGTCTTTCCTTACAGTTCTCTGCTGCCAATGACTGGAACGAATTGCAAAAATCACTGAAGCTGGAGACTCACATCTCCCTCACTAAAGTTAAGAATCAGCTGTCAGAGCCGCTCACAGATCATTGCACCTGCACATAGCTCATCTGTAAATGGCCCATCCAACTACCTCATCCCCTTTTTTGTGGTTGTTCCTTTGCACCCCAGTATCTCTACTTGCACATTCATCTTCTGCACATCTATCACTCCAGTGTTTAATTGTTAAATTGTACTTACTTCTCCACGATGGCCTATTTATTGCCTTACCTCCCTAATCTTACCTCATCTGCACACACTGTATATAGATTTTTTTCTATTGTGTTATTGACTGTACGTTTGTTTATTCCATGTGTAACTCTGTGTTGTTTGTGTCGCACTGCTTTGCTTTATCTTGGCCAGGTCCCAGTTGTAAATGAGAACTTGTTCTCAACTGGCCGACCTGGTTAAATAAAGGTGAAATATATATATATTTTTAAAGTGCACACTTCATTTCGTACTGGTCCCCGGTGGAAATTGAACCCACAAACCTGGCGTTGAAAGTGCCAAACTCGACCAATTGAGCCACACGGGACCGGTTTGTATATTTAGTAATGAATTAGAGAAGCATTATGTGAGACTGTTCTGTGCGGTTGTACTCCTGACATGCACCATTGCCTCTGGTACTGTGCTGATCAATAACAGGCCTTATGTGGACATCCCTCCCCCTGAATTCCTTGGTCATATAGGCTTACTGTACTCACTAATAAAATAAACATTTCATGATTCAGAAAAACAATAAGGCCACTGGCTTATTTCTTTAATTTAAAAAAAAGCACATCGAGACATGTGTAACCCAAATAAAGCCAGAGAAATTGAAAGGTCAAGATTGAACACAAGTTTGAATTGTAATGTAAATTGATTTTGTTCATACAGTAACACCATTTCCAACAGTTCTCTTATGTCTCAAACTGCAAGTCATGATACTCACACCCAACCAATAGACTAATCCCCCCAAAAAAAATCTAGTCGAAAATTCCAGTTTCTCATGACATTCAGGCATAGGTGGTTGTGTAATTGAGCAATTGTATACATGGAAACAGAGAGTTGGACAATTTATTGAAGATATGTAAAATGTCAAAACATTGATATCTGCATATTGGAACACAAAGGTTTAATAAAGCAGATTGATATGAACTCTGTCATGAAGGGTACATTCTAAACAGGGTTCATACTAAACAGGGTTCCTACACATTTTGACAGATGGAATTTCATGACTTTTACCCACATTGTACGTCGCTATGTTCGTACAAAAAAAAGTAAGAGTAATGTTGTATTGACAGTGAGGCTGCTCTCTGATCCCATGTACCATCTCCTGCCATTATGCAAGGTACTTAACCACCCACAAAGTAGAATACCTGTTAGACAACTGTATTAAAACACACGATCAACCCTCAGTCTGGAGAGCTACTGGGTGTGCAAGCCCTTCTGATCAAGCTCTGTAAAATTCTACGTGACCACTGAGTCACTGTAATCTCCTTATGCACTCAGGACATGTGTTGATAGTATCCAACTCGCTAATGGCCTGCTACTTAGGGCTCTATTGCCCTTCAAACCAATAACATCAAGGCAATTGAAAATCACAAACACTTTTACTTTTAAAACTCACCTCACTGCGATTGATCAATTTGAAGAAAGTTCAACAGGTTGAAAACAAGTGGAAAACATTGTCATTGCGGCTGTTGGATAGAAAACACTGTTCAAAGCCTAACAACGAAATGGACAGCGTTTTCTAAGGTTATTAATTCAAAACACCCATATGCATATTAGATCTTATGCATATGCACAGGCCTACAGTGGCTTGCGAAAGTATTCACCCCCCTTGGCATGTTTCCTATTTTGTTGCCTTACAACCTGGAATTGAAATATATTTTTTTGGTGGGGTTTGTATCATTTGATTTACACACCATGCCTACCACTTGAAGATGCAAAGAAATAAGACAAAAAAAACAGAAAACTTGAGCGTGCATAACTACTCACTCCCCCCCCAAAGTCAATATTTTGTGCAGAGCCCCCTTCTGCAGCAATTACAGCTGCACGTCTCTTGGGGTATGTCTATATAAGCTTGGCACATCTAGCCACTGGGATTTTTCCCCATTCTTCAAGGCAAAACTGCTTCAGCTCCTTCAAGTTGGATGGGTTCCACTGGTTTACACCAATCTTTAAGTCATACCACAGATTCTCAATTGGATTGAGGTCTGGGTTTTGACTAGGCCATTCCAAGTCATTTTAATGTTTTCCCTTAAACCACATGAGTGTTGCTTTAGCAGTATGCTTAGGGTCATTTTCTTACTTGAAGGTGAACCTCCATCCCAGTCTCAAATCACTGGAAGAGGTTTCCCTCAATAATTTCCCTGTATTTAGCACCATCCACCATTCCTTCAATTCTGACCAGTTTCCCAGTCCCTGCCAATGAAAAATACTTATCTTCCACCATAATTTGCAAATAAATGCATTAAAAAAAAATCGTACAATGTGATTTTCTGGATTTTTCCCCCCTCATTTTGTCTGTCATAGTTGAAGAGTACCTATGATGAAAATTACAGGCCTCTCATCCTTTTAAGTAGGAGAACTTGCACAATTGGTGGCTGACTAAATACTTTTTTGCCCCACTGTATAGATTTTTTATAACACAACTCTCAGATTTGTACTTCTCCACAACTTTGTCTCTGACCTGTTAGGAGAGCTCCTTAGTCTTCATGGTGCCCCCTTGCCTAGTGTTGTTGCAGACTCTCGTGCCTTTCAGAACAGGTGTAATGTAATATATTTACACAATGAGAACATGTGACAGGTCAAGTGACATTCAAAAAAAGTCCACCTGTATGGAATCTAACTAATTATGTGACTTTGAAGGTAATTGGTTGCACCAGATCTTATTTAGGGTCTTCTTAGCAAAGGGGTGAATACATTGGCACGGACCACTTTTCCGTTTTATAACTTGAAACAAGTAACTTTTTCCAATTCACTTCACCAATTTGGACTATTTTGTGTATGTCCATTACATGAAATCTAAATAAAAATCTATTTAAATTACAGGTTGTAACGCAACAAATAGTAAAAACGCCAACGGGGATGAATACTTTTGCAAGGCACTGTGCGTGTGTGTATATGAGCCCACGCTTAAAAAAATAAAAATATTCTGCCATTATAAAATACATAGCCTAACACATTTTGCACGTCAGAAAAACATGAATCATCTTTGAGTGTGGACTGTATTATCATCGATACTGGATGGACGGGCTACCTTATGCTACGCGCCAAACACCCTACCCAGTAGTCTGGGAGAGAAAGTATAGGCCTAGTCGTTGGTTCATTGGTTGTGCAGCACTGCTTAGTTATCCTACAATTATAGGGAATTTTTTATATTTTCATAATTAATAGGCCATTAGCTACAGAATATCTCACCAATGAGTTTCCATCTCCTACCCCCATTCCTTTCTCAAGCACAAACAGAAGGGCTGTCAGTTTAATTACATGTTTCATGGTGAAAACATCAATGTTGATGTTCCCACAGATTTCACTTGGTTTCATGCTGAAACAGTGTTGGAGAGACCATGGCATACAGAATTTGAGCAGCGTGTTCCAGTTCCCGCTAATATCCAGCAACTTCGCACTGCCATTGAAGAGACATTCCACAATCAGCCTGATCAACTTGATGCAAAGGACCTGTGCATGAGGCAAATGGAGGTCACAACAGACCTGATTCTCTGATCCACGCCCCTACCATTAAGGTATCTGACTAACAGATGCATATCTGTATTCCCAGTCATGTGAAATCCATAGAATAGGGCCTAATTAACAGATTTTGTTATTAACTCAGTAAATGTTAAATTGTTGCATGTATATTTTATTAATGAACAAGCCCACCCAATGTAAATAAGTTGTTCACAACCGACTTGCCTAGTTAAAAGTACAGCCTGTGGCATGGCCAGAACATACAGTAGGCCTACTCAATTTGTTCATGTTTCTTTAGACCTGCATAAAATCAATGGATTTATTGGTATGTGCATA
The DNA here is from genome assembly GCF_036934945.1 of Oncorhynchus masou masou. Classification (NCBI taxonomy): domain Eukaryota; kingdom Metazoa; phylum Chordata; class Actinopteri; order Salmoniformes; family Salmonidae; genus Oncorhynchus; species Oncorhynchus masou. The sequence continues at coordinate 16,669,413 of NC_088220.1, read as the reverse complement.
TTAAATTGATTTAGTCGACTTTTATAAAATGTAGATGTTCCAAAGGCCTGAAGATGCTAAACATGTTAACGGTCAATTACTATCAGACCGGTAGTCTTTTGCATGACATTAACCAGCTGACAAAATATCATTACACCCACAGCCGTGACCACCTTTGATGCATAACATTGTAAACAAAAGTTACATTTAGAAAAAATGTATTTCAAAGATCAACTGGTTATAAACAAATATTTATGGACTTAGTGATTCGAGCCCTGAACACTGATTGGTATACATTTTAAAATTCAACTGCTGTCAGCCAGTTATGACATTTATTTCTACTTCTCTAATTACATTGTTACAGTTTATAATAGCAATAAGGCATGGTGGGGGTTGTGGTATATGGCCAATATACCACAGCTAACGGTGTTGTATTACATAGTTCTTAACAGCCCTTAGCTGTGGTATTTTGGCCATATACTAAACCCCCTTTGGCCTTAAATATGCAGCTGAAGCAAACGCTAAGTCTGGAAACGTACCTTTTCCAGTTAACTGAGCTACCGTAGAAGTGCTTACTTTGCAGGCTATGGAGTTATAGTCCAATACACAAAATGTCCAAATAAACTGATCTACAGAGTTGATATTTTTATTCACATCAACGCAATTGAACCAAATCTAAAATACAATGGCAAAGTCAATAAATGATGCATCAAAAAACGATTAATTAAAAAAGTTAACTTCATATGGCCTTATTCGAGTGTCAATGGAACAGTTTTTTGGACATGACAAACACTAATACATAATAGCTAAACAGTTAACTACAGAGTACAATACATGTTCTGAATTGGCTACAGTCATTTTACAGGCTAGGCCTATCTGTTACTGCAAGGTCCGGCTGTCTTCCTCTCCTTGAGCAACGGCCCACTCGTCTTGCACACATGCAGGTAATGCAGCAAACACTGATGCGTTCAAGTGGCATTCTGATCCTGGCCGATATGTTGATTTATTTGAACAAAAGCCTAAAATTACACTTAATTTCCACAACTTCCCCAAAACTGGACATCCATTTTAAAATTCCACGACTGACAGGATTGTCAGACCCAATTAACAGCCTCAGGACAGGTTGGTTGTTCAGCAACATAACAAACCAGACGAGGTTGGCTTATATTGTTGACGTCGGATATATTTAGTCTCCAATGTTAATTGTAAACAATTACATTTGCACTAGTCTCAAATACATTGTTACAGGGTTAAGCAAGCAAATTTGTCATATTAGCATTGACATAACATCAGTCAAAACAAGATGTGGTATCAAGAAGAAACAAATCCCTTCTGTTTCAGACATGGCAGTTTGTCAGTTAGTAGCGCCTGGCCATCCAGAATCACAACTTCAGCCCCTTTGAAGCATGCACATTGTGACGTTGTCATTTAACCCATCTATAACAGACTTTATTCAATACTTTAAATTGCAATCTCACTAGAACTTATTAAAGTACCTAGGTTACCCTGTTGAACTATTCCCTGACTCAGCAGCAGGTTGAAAAGCAAAGACTTCGCAGGGAATTGAACCCCATCCTGAGGAATATCAGGAGTGCCACCACCGGAGTCTTTTGCTTTTTTTTGTGTTGAAGGACAAAAAGCAAAACCTGGAGGAACAAAAACCAAATGGTTTGTTCTCCCAGGAAAAGAAAAACCCTTACTACCTGCTGCTCTACACGAACCAGAGGACTTTGCATCGTTGCGTGCCTGAAACTAGAGGAAAATAAGTTCCCCCCCCGCCTCCCAAAGACCGCATTGGTACACTAAATGCCACAATAAATATTCCACAACATTACTAAGTTTCAGCCATGATACATGAAACTAGATTACCAACACTCGTCCGGATTCAGAAGTTAGTCAAACTTGCGAGGATCAAGCTCTTAAATTTGAAGCTGTAATAAGAAAAGAGACAATTACACACACCCCCCACCCCTTCAACGCAGAACCTGATATTCTCTGAAATTGAAAACCTTGGCCATTTGCTGTGACCCACCGAAACAGTACAAACCGCACCCAGACAGTTTTTCCACACTGACAACTTCCTAGAACTGGATCAAATCAAGACAGACCGACTTCCTGTGACTCTGCAGTTGAGCTGTCCCAGTGCACCGTAGAAACAGAAGTTGACTCAAGAGATATCTGAAAGGAAGAAAGAAAAAGTGTTGCCCCCCCAAACCTCCCTGCGTCCACCCAGACTACTGGAAGTACCCATTTTACGCAATAGCTACATGGAACATTTAGGTTATGTATTTATCTTTATGTTATGTAGAGCTATTGTGCATGCAGACAAAGGGTTGAATTACACAGCCATGGTGAGTTCAAAGTCAATAGGGAACCAAAATGACTTAACTTTGTAAACAAGAAACTGAAGAGATGCTCAATTAGCAGCAAGACAAGCTTGTGGCTCTTCATCTGAAAGTGACTTGGTTCTCAGTGTTCCATTACGGGCGGATCACAGATGCCAATTCAAGACCATTGTACTTCAGATTGAGAAATAGTCACCTGAGAAACCAAAAGGGGGAAAGGAAAGGAACAAACAGCACAGAGGGAGAAGAGACTGAAGAACGTCGGGCGGGGAGGACTTTAAGCTCAAGCCAATAGAGGGAGAGATGGTAGGTACTTCAATCAGGGGACACTCATTTGCGGACAGTTCCCGGCGGCTGATAGATGCAGGAGGCGCAATCGTAGTGGACAGTGAAACGAGAGAATGATCTGAAACGAAGAGGTGTCGACAAACATTCTCCCACCACAGCACTCAACACCTACATGACGTTTCTTAACTTAGTTAAAGATGCAAAGCTTTAAGGCTCTAGGCCAAAGGGGTTGAGATATATGCAGCTAAAAGCATTGCCTGACTATGGTCATTAATGGAAATTAACAGAAATCCAGTTGAAGATGTCCATTGAATCAAACAAAAATATGACAGGGGTCTTATTAAATGAAGAGTGAAAGAGGTAAACACCTTCCTACATGTTCCAGGTTAGACGACATCATACGTGCTTGCGCCAGGCTCACTGACCTGTAGAGAAAAAGTGCATAATCCCCCTCCCAAGCCCAACAAATACCAATCCAAACGCAACACATTTGCGCTGCATTCAGTCCAAATTACAGCTGCACAGTTGCGCAGTGTTCCTCAGCTACCTTCATTTGGGAAAGCTGTCACACAGTTGCGCGACTGCTGCAAGATCATTAAACCAAATGCTATACAGTTGAAAAGCTACTATGATACAAGACTGCCTGTGTCCTTGAACAGTTGCACAAGAGCTGGTAGCTGAGGTGATCTAATAGGTAAAGCTAGAAATGGCCTTGAATATAACAAACGTGCTCAAACTGTCCTGCCTGTGTTGAGACGAGATCAAAGGATGGTGCGATTCCTGTGGTCACGTCACTGGTAGAAGGCATTCTCCGGTAGGGCTTTTGCAATTCTGCAAGATCAAAAGCAAACAGCCAACACCCCTACACCCTCCCTCACCAGAACACATGTTACCCATACCCAAAGTATGCTTTATAGTTTACATAAAATGAAGGGTTTCCACCAAATCTTCCTGTTGGAACAGAAGAGATTTGCACCCATAGGGAAAGCACAGCAGTGCAACTTCTACATACCACAAGTAGTGCTGAGCAGTTGCATTGCTAGGTAGATGCTTCTCTATTCAAGAATAAGCAAATGAGGCCAGAATAAGGCCCGTTCAGACAGCCATGTCCCATATCTTGACTTTACCCATGTTCAGACAGATATGAGTTGGATTGAACTTATCTGAAACCTTCACTTTCCACCATGTAAGAGCTGCCATCAAGCCCAGGTCACTTCCGTGCTCTAAAAGCACCAAGCTAAGACACCTGAAAAAGCACAAGAAAAGCCCCCCCCAGACAAGATTCCCCCAAAGAACAAATGCATAACAAAATGTCTTCAATCACAATAAGCTATGCATTTATTACCAATTATGAATCCTTTACAGATAGCTCTGTTGAATCAATACAAAACATTACCTAATTTGCAAAGGGAGTGCAATTTGTGTTGCCAAACGTTATGAAATATTAAAAAGGGAAATGTGAACACATTTGTAAGTGACCTTACTTGAGACCTTGCGAGGCGTTTTGAAGCGATTGAAAACGTTTACATACAATGAGTTAGGGGTGTTCCGGTTGGTCTTGAGTATTGAAAATGCAGGACACAGCACACTGAAAAATGCAGAAGGGAAAACAAGCCTTCCACCATTCCCACCCACACAGACCAACCCAAACAGTAACCAACCAAGACACCACAATTACAGTATCAAATTGTATTAACAGTTGCTAATATACAATGAAAATATCAAAACCAAATTTGGAAATCCCAAATCATTAACTTTCCACACAAAAAAAACATTAAAATACCACTGGCCTCTGCTTCACCGTTTCTCCTTAAGACACACAGGGGTAGACGTGGACCTCTTAGTTGTTCTTTCATTGAACCGTTGGGTCACATAATAATCTGGAAAAGTCACAATTAAGCAGTCCCCCGACCCCATATACCCCAAATGCAACTTTATACTCCATGACATAGAAATGTGTCAATCTAAAGGTGACCATTACCACACTCCCTGGGAGAATACGAGTCGACTCCCCCAAAACGTGGCCCGCCACTTGCTACACCCTTGTAGACACCGAGGAATCTCTACACCACAATGCGAAACGGACACCCGAAAGATGTGGACCACCCGGTTGATTCCTTGCTCCCCAAACCTCAATGCTAGCCATTTGGATCTTTAAATGCTGCTTTACACGAAGCTGTGTGAAAGAATTCTAGGAAGAAATTTGGATTAACACCCCCCCCCCCACACACAACCCAAATATGGCTGCCCAGTTCAAATGCATTGGAAGAAAAACACTTAACATAAGTATTGTAGTACATATTCAAATGTGATCAACTCACTACAGAAAACTAGCACAAAATACCTTCCTACATCACTTTAACGCCGGAGGGGTCACTTGATCCATCCTAGAACTATCATTTACGCCATGTCCCCAACTCTTTTTGATTAATGTGGTGGGTAGTACTAAAGAGACTCCCTTGGACGGTCAGCTTTGCTTTAAGGGGCGAGCCTGTGAAAAGAAGAACTCGGAAAATGTCCCCCCCCCATCCACAAAGGCACTACAGTTGGACCAATAATACCAGACTAAATAGAAATTGAGGGATAATCCCCTAGTTACCAATATGAAGGCAAATGTAAATTTGATATCAATATTTAGCTAGGGGAATAGTTACTCCGCATGTGATCAGATCATGCATTTAAACTCACTGCTCACTTTAACCAGCAGATGTAGCTGCTCAGCACCAAAGGGGCGTTGCGGTACGGACGTACAGAAGACCTCCCACTCAACACACTCCCATGTAGACCGCATCTTGGGGGGTAGACCTATTGAACTCAATGACAGGAGAAACTCCTCCACCCCGGGGGCACTACATCTGTGCTGCAGATGTAGGGTGAAATCCTTTTAAGACGGTCCTCCTCTCACCAGCCCACTACCAAGAAGGCCACGGGGGACTCATCACAGCACACAGGAAAGGGAAACCAGGAAAATAAACGCTTTACCACACCATTACCTGAAAGAGGAAGAAACACAACTTCGCGAGCAACTGTTCTTGACAGATTTAAAAAGTGACTTTTAAATTAAGACTCTTGGCCTCATTAAATGTTACCACTGCCCATCATACAAACCAAACACTTTTGTGACTGGCGAAGCTAGTTGACCCTTTTACACGTATGCTCTTTAACACGTCTGCCTCATTGCTGCTGGGACCCAATGGCTGGCTTAGGGCAACAGTCGACCCGGAACTTCTCCGCGCTCGGCTCACTGCAAGGCTCGCTACCCTGCCATCTGGCTGGCTCCCTCTGATGAACACCCGGCTGCTTCCCACGACTGGCTCCCCGCTGCTCCTCCCTCGATCCCCCTGGGTCCTGCCTTGCTCCCCGCTGGTCCTCCCAGTTTTCCCGTGGCCTGGTTTCTCCCTCTGATCCTGAAATAGTCCTTCCTTACACACTGCTAACTAGCTAAGTCCTTCCTTCCCACAACTCAAACTCAGTCCATTCTCAGGAAAAAAAAGCCTTCTTTTCTTCACTAGAGCCAATTGTGTTTTGAAAAAGTAAAAAAAAAAACATGAGGCGTGACAACACAAGGTCACATTTGAGCCTGCGATTCCATGAATTACAGCACGTGCTCTTTAGGCGACCACTTCACTTGGATACTTAATCAGCAGCACATCTTTGACATTTTAAGTTTAAAAACGTGGTTAATTTTGAAGTAGCTCAAATGACTGATACAGGCACCTTCAGGCCAAATTCTCTTCCAATACTTCACTTGCTATTCAAATGAATAAGGCTTCACGTTTCATATCGTTCAAGTTTAGCTTTTTTCTCACGTGTTACCTATACAGATTTTTTTTCTGGCAATCAGAACTTGTTCTTCAAGTCAAGTAAAAACAAAAACGTCTTGAAGTTGCTAAAACACATCTGATAAAATGGGACCGTCACCCAACTTCCATTCTTCAATTTGTTGTTGGCTGTTCTCAAAGGCATCATAGCTTTTCACAAGGTATTAGTCTTGAAACTTGCTTCCTACATTAACTTTCTACGATTGTCCTTGCATGTAATCAACTATCAGCAGGTCCACGTATTCGTCATTTTAGGCTTAATATAACAAAAACGTCGAAATGCATCTGATATTCACCTAACTCCTATTGCTGAATCTTTTTCGGTATAAAATGTATTTCTTCCCAATATGTGATCAACTTGCAACACCACTTGAAGTTAGCTTAACTGCCTGAGACCACCGCCCAACGTCTACTATTCAAATATTCAGCTGGCTATTCATATGACGTCACAATTCTTCACAAGACCGTCTAGCAACGTGCATATTTAGCTTCGTATTCACAAGGCTTCATATGGTTATTTTCTTGTAACGTATTGTTCATTTGAGGAAAAAGATCAAATAGACACATTGAAGTAACTATACTGCCTCAGATAAATGGGAACGTCGTTCATCTTCCAGACGGTTATTGAATTGTAACTTGGTTCTTTCGATAACGCTTCTCATACAACCTGATTATTTTCTGACCTTCGAAAATAACATTAGTAGCTTGATCTTCAGATAACTGCACCGAATCCCCAGGACATCCGTTTCTCCCTAATCGCCATTTTGAATCGGGCCTACAAGTGCGCCACAAGACCCGTCTTTTGTTTCGCAAACATTTTTAATAACATTTTCGCTATGTTACTTAGCTTAGAATTAATGCCGATGCCAGTTCAGTTGAACTAAGCATACTTCTGAGGTATATTACGTAACCTCCGCTGCTAAAAACAAGACCCTGCCACCCAACGTTAAACTCGTTCTTGTGGCCATCATCTTGACTTTTGTCAACTGACACGTCAGAATTTAAAAAAAAAACTCCTTAGCTAGCGAGTTGCTATGACTTAACGTCACCTTGTTTGTTTTTAAACAAATACAAGTATGATCCGTCGCTAGAAAGCGATAGATATAGATAGTAACAAATCTAGGCGTCGAATGACAACTCAACAGCTAACGTTAGCTACAGTAGCATACCTACATTATCTGGTCAACTTCACCTATTTTCACACTACACTGCTGCTATTAAACCTGTACAACTACAGTTAACGCTATAATTACGCACTCCTGAAATAAAAGAAGCAAAATACGCGATTCTGAAAATTCAAATAAAATCACAGCGACCAGACCGCATCAACGCAGTGTTTAAAAGGGGTGGTTTGCTGACTGAATTTATAGTCTAGTTGTGATGCGGCTAACGTCACAATGCAAATACCTCCGACCTAGTGATTCTACGAAATAGGTCCAACTTTGTCGAGCCTTTATGAAATTACTACGTACTTTTACTTACACTTTGTTACTTCACCGTGAAACATAAGCGTACAAACCTATTCATTTTGATTTATGGTAAGGAAAAAAAGGGGTTCGGAAGAAAGTAACTATGGGAGCCCATCAAAATGTGCACTTTGCTTTCATCTCATCCATGAACCAACCTATTTATATAAGCAGTTTCAAACTTGCCAACCATAATACAGTACTGTAAATATTGCCATTCTTTATTATAAAGTTTACTCATTTCGTTGGTCACAAACGCTGCAGTTGGAAGAGTGAGTCAGTCATTCGTCATTTTCAAATAACAACAGCTGACGTCAAAGCATTTGGTGCTCGGATGAATACAGAGCTAGATGTGAACAGTCCTTACAAACCGGATGAAACTGGAATTCACTCGTTCATTCTACCGGGTCTACTTCTCTTATACTGCATTGCTGAAGTTGGATTTGACTGATTTCGGGATTGTGTCACACGTCTTTGATTGTGTAGCCTAACAACCAAGGACTCTCACCCATATTTGAAACAATATAACAACTACACATTTGCAGAAGAGCTAGATGACAACTGTGTGGGAGAACAAACCAGTTGAATTGTCCTAGGCTGACGAGCTGTAACATGACTCATCAGTGGCATTCAAAATATTACATCAGAACAAAACTCAAGATGGCTGCAGTAGCCCAGAACAAACCTGTGTGGTTTATATGCTGGAAAAGTGATGATTATTCATGAAGCCAACATTGGCAGCAGCCAAACCAGATCCGTCAGCAGGTTTATTTGTGTCTTATAATCAGCTTTTTAAATGTGATATCTTGGCACAACAATCCGCTTAAATAAAAGGGAGGGAAAAAAACGTAATTATTGAATTATCTGGGTCTATCTGTCTATTTAGACACCCAGTGATCAACATCTGCTAGCCAAGGGCATTTTGTGTCTTCAATCTAGAAGATAAAACTGGAATCTTGAGAATCCAACAAAAGGCTCAGTTTGTGTCTGAGTGGAAAACTACTGCCTGGATCTGGAAGGCAGAGGAATGAGTTTGCATTCACCACCAGATGGCGCAAAGCTAATTCACAAAACCTCACGAGTCACTCGATTGTCAGATGTGTCATAATGAAGACCAAATTAGGAAAGGAATAGGAAGATCATCTCTAAAAGCGAACAGTAGGCCCAGATGGCACAGAGCCTGTATTTGGTTCTGAGTAGAATTCAGTCTCCATCACACTTACGTCATCATCACAATGACATCAAGGGACAAGCCCAGATTAATGTAGGAGGTTGATGAAGGAGAGTAGACTAAATAGGAAATATTATGGCCTGGGCCTATATATATAATAGAGAAGATATAAGCAGACGTAGGCCTGACATATACTACACAAAAATACAAAACAACAAGTCCAAAGGTCCAGAAAGAACTGCTGCTTCTCTGCAAGGTTCTTTGAACTAGATCACACACAATACAATAGAACAGGCGTTCATTTGGGTGGTGTCTGAACATGTACATTTCGAATGGCACAATCTGTCCTTATCAGTCGCTCCAGGCAAAAACACTATCAGTCAATGTGTTTTTATTTTATCAAGAGCAGGGCTAGGTAGCCTGCTGCTATCACCATTGATTATGAGTGTTGCCAGCCTTCCTTTAGGCAACTAATCTAATGATTGGTGAGAGTAGGGAGTGAAGTTCTGTCCTCTGGATGTTGCTAGTTTCAGCCTCTCATGACCTCAACAAATTTAATGTAATCATGTCTTGTCTGGTGGGGGTTTAAACAGGATATAGTGTTTGTTTAGGCTTTGTTAAATTATATGCCTCTATTTACAGTAGCCTATTGTCATAGTATAGTGACTGCTTCAACAGCATTACATGTGAATTCACTTCTGTTACACATACCCTTGTTGGAAGTACAAGTTTGGGCTCACATTCAACCAGATGGCAGGCTACAAAATGGCCCCCGGTCTGCATGTGTGACAGGCCCAGTGCTTCATTTGTAAATTGGGAGGTGTAGGAACAAAAAGTGAGCAAGAGAGGGTGGTGACCTGGGAAGCTCTGAGGTACCGGAACGCATAACGGAAAAAAACGCCTTTATAATAAAATGTTGCATGCATATCATCACATTTGAGTAGTGGCATTGAGCAGTAGACTAGAAGCACTTAGAGACGTTGCACACATGGGGAACATTTTAGTAGCCTAAGGTAAATGCTGGCATATTAAAAACACATTTAATCATATTCATCATTGTTTTACATGACGAGACTTTGGCAGAATATTTTTTAATACCGCACAAATGATCGAAATGACATGCCACTTTGGGTGGGTGCTGCTATGGTGACCAGTGAGCTGAGATAAGGCGGAGTTTTGCCTAGCAAAGACTTGTAGATGACCTGGAGCCAGTGGGTTTGGGGACGAGTATGAAGCAAGGGCCAGCCAACGAGAGAGTACAGATCTCTGTGGTGGGTAGTATATGGGCCTTTGGTGACAAAACAGATGGCACTGTGATAGACTGCATCCAATTTCTTGAGTAGAGTGTTGGAGACTATTTTGTAAATGACATCGCCGAAGTCGAGGATCGGTAGGATGGTCAGTTTTATGAGGGTATGTTTGGCAGCATGAGTGAAGGATGCTTTGTTGTGAAATAGGAAGCCGATTCTAGATTTCATTTTGGATTGGAGATGCCTAATGTTAGTCTGGAAGGAGAGTTTACAGTCTAACCAGACACCTAGGTATTTGTAGTTGTCCACATATTCTAAGTCAGAACCGTCCAGAGTAGTGATGCTGGATGGGCAGGCAGGTGCGGGCAGCGATCGGATGAAGAACATGTATTTAGTGTTACTTGCATTTAAGAGCAGTTGGAGGCCACGGAAGGAGAGTTGTACCTGTACTTTATAAAACAATATTTCGGAGTTGATCAGATATTTTGTTAGCCCACAGCAGACAGATTAGTCTTCTCTTTTCAGCAGGATGCATTTGGCTTCCAACCTGTGTTTTCCCGCGATTGTATTTGAAATATTGCGAAAGGCCTGTTTTGTCTGCATGCTGTTTGTTCCCTGACAGATTTTCGTGAGTTCCCGACAGTAGGCTATGCCTTGTTATTGGGCTACACACAATCTAGAGCTAAGCTAATAAAACACTAAAAAACTATTGATCCTCTGTGGCTAAATTATAGGCCTTCTCGCAGTGTAGTAGGCTACTCTGAATTATTTAATTCTTTTCTGAACAGACAACAGTTATTCTATAACTTTGGCAAATGTATTTCAATTTATCAGGGGTGCTACAGCTCCTCCAGAACGCTTCGCGCGGAGATTATTTTATAAAGAAATAAATGCACTTCTATAAAGAAGTGCAACCCTGGAGAGATGAGAGTTGCAGAGTCATGTCTATCAGAGCAGAAAGAGGTAGAGCGATCATAGAAAGAGAACATCCCCGCTCATCCCCTGCCTATGATTTGGTGGACTCACTAAACACAAATGCTTAATTTGTTATTATGTCAGTGATTTAGTGCGCCACTGACTATCCATCAATTTAAAAAACAAGAAAATGGTGCCGTCTGGTTTGCCTGATATTAGGAATTTGAAATGATTTATATTTTTATTTTAACTTTTGATACTGAAGTATATTTTTGAAATTACATTTACATTTAATACTTAACTATATTTAAATCAAATACTTTTATACTATTACCCAAGTAGTATTTTACTGGGTGGCTTTCCCTTTTACTTGAGTCATTTTTCTGTTTTAAGGTATCTTTACTTTAAATCATGTATGACAATTGGCTACTTTTTCCACCACTGACAAGGCCACTGATCCATAATAATCAATGATAATAGTCCTATAAGCACTACAAGTGTGCCGCTAGAGGCCAAGGATACCCCCACACTTATAACAATAATCCACATCAATAGGATAAATGAACTGCACCAATGTTCTTGTTCCAGCTGTATCGGTTCGATCCTGTTCTGCATTCACGAGGACAATTGTCAGTCTCACGCTTTTAATTGGTTCGATGAAACACCATTACATCAGGATTCGATGTGGTTTGACTGATATTGAGTCAGGGATGTGGCAAAGCAAGTCAAACATATCCCTTCTACTGTCACGCAGCTATTCTAGAGTTGGAGGGCGAGGGAGACAGATGGATAGCAACAAGATGAGAGGCTAATAAACTGTCCAGAATAACTTAACAGCTGGATACTTAATTGAGATAATTACTTTCCCCTTTCAGCAGAAACAACTTTGGGTTCGTTAATTGGAAACATTTAAGATTTTTTAAAACCCAGACTTAAAAAAAATCCTTTTGGACATTTAGGCATTTGTGGTGCGCTTATCTTGCGGGACTTCTTATTAATTTCTCATTCAGACAGAACAGAAGTAACAAGGGTAACATGCTGACAGAGTGATGGTTGTTCATCTTCAGCTCTGGAGCTATGATCTCTGAGGCTGACAGACAGGGAGCAGTCAGACCCAAGAGGTCACCATCAGACGGACACAGGGATAGGGACAGGGATAGGGACAGGGATAGGGACAGGGAAAGGGACAGGGATAGGGACTTCAGCCCCAGACGGAGACCAGAAGCTGACCAACACTATTTACAAGAGAGACATCAAGAGGGCATCAACGACCTCCCTGCAGGGAAGAGACAAATGATGGAGAAGTTTTTCACTCCTGTTCATAGTCCTCCTCCAGGTGGGACCACATCACAGAAGCACCGCCATCACCGGGATCAAGAAAGGGAGATACACAGGTAAGATCACTTTTGAGTTTCCCTTTCATTAAAGTTTCCTTTTTTAAACAGTAATGAGGAATGCACATTTGATGAAGATTACAATTGAGTGTGGTAATTGGATGAATACATAATTACTACGTCATCTCTCCATATCAGCTACAGGAGGTCACGGGACAATGATAGACGCAGCAGCGAACGCCAGGTTCACCACCATCACCGTGGTAACCATTTCCAAGATGACCAGGAGCAATCCCATAGACGTCACCATCATCATCCTCAGCACCTTCATCACGACGACGAGATGTCGGACCACCACACCACAGTCACCCTCTCCAGAGCATCTTCCTCCTCCCTCTCATCTTCCGACTCTTCCTCCTCTGACTCTTCCATCGAATGGTCCGGCATTGACGACAAGTTCTCCCTGAAGCACGCCAGCCGGCCGCAGCATACCATGTCCTGCTCCAACATTGCAGGAGGACGACAGTTCCGGGAGGATGACAGTGAGCTGCAGGTGTATGCCACGGTCAAACAGGGGCAACTGCACGGAGGAGGGAGCCCTGGGACCAACCATCGGGCCCAGGGGAGGGGAGGACAAAAGCCCAGCTACTCCGAGCTCAACCGGGGCCACAGCCGCAGTGAAGAGGGGTTGCTGCAGAATACAGGCACTGACAGAGGGAAAGCACGGACACCCCCACACCTGAAGCACGGACCTCTCTACAAGACAGCCAGCCTAGGCCGTAGCCTGGCCTTCAGTGAAGAGGTCCTGGCTGGGCCAAAGAGGGCAGTGTCCTCGATCCAGCTCCCCAGTAAAGGCATCCTGAAAAACAAGGAGGCGCCGCCGGACATCCGCAAGGCCAAGTCCATGGAGGTGCTGTCCCCCCGGGTGGCAGGCAAGACAGCAGGGCCCAAGGGGAAGCAGGATGTGGAGGCTCTGAAGGATGCAGCCAGGCAGAGCATGGTGAAGGGGAAGATACAGTTCTCTGCCTTCCTGGATGAGATCACTAAACAGGTCATCAGCCCCGCCCGTCTCAATACTCTGGGGGTCCCTGTCGAGACTGTAGGACCGGGTCCAGCCAAAACCCCAGCATCCCCCAAATCTCAACTGAAAAGTCAGCCCCAGCTTCCCTTGAAAAAGCAGGGAGATGGGCAGGGGGAGGAGAGAGAGATGGTTACTAAACCTAGGAAACTGAGGAATGACTCTGACACACGATCACGGAAAATATCTCTCCCTACAAAGTTTGGGTATGAAAGCAAGAACCACACTCCTCGTCTAGGCAGCCCCCCAACCCGTCACTCCAGCCAACCCTACCCGCCCCACCCACCGGCTGGCTATGAAGACCAACCGGCCTCCCTGCCTGACTTCCAGGGACCTGTCGGTAATAGGCATGGGCGGTATGGCTCCCTTCTTACAGACGGCACTGTCAGCTCCAGCCCTGAGCCCAGCCATCACAAACACCGGAGCTACAAACACCTTGACCAGAGCCACAGGTCCACCCATAGCCCACCTTCATCTCCACACACCCAGCAACCCCAGCAACCCCAGCTACCCCACCGCACCCCAATCCGCACACACTCCCCCCCTCCAGTGCCAGGGCCCGAGTCGGAGTCTCCCTCCAGCAAGTCTGACTCATCCCGGAACAGAGACCGAGACACGGCCAGCCCCAGCTCCGAGCAGAGCGACCGCCACAACCGGTCAACCTACCGCTGGCGTCCAAAGCCACACAGGGTGAGTCTAACTGATGTCAACTACAGATGTAGGGTCTGCATTTGAGCCAGTTTGCTACAGAAGGAAAATAATCCTGCATCAACAGGAAATGTGAATTATTATGTGGATTATAATTATCGGACGTTTTTGTAGGGGTTGATACATTTTGCGTTCGGACAAATCAAGTCTGAAATTTCAAACGGGAAATGACAGACTTCCAAAGCCATTTTAAAACTCAAATACACTATAAGTTTGCATTTCTTTCTGTGCAGGAGGATTCTCAGCAACAAAAGAGTGATCAAATTAAGATCTTATATCTGTATGCTGGTGGAGTCGAGGGGTCTAAATACATACTATAGATAGTAGGTCCTAGCTGTAGAGTTAGGTAAATCATACATTCATGAAAATTAGGGTTTGTCCCAAAGTTCTTTAAAGTTCTTGAAGTTCAAACCACACAGGGAGTGTCAGTTAGTGCCCTAAACCACAAAGCAGCAGTTATATAAACCACACAGGGAGTGTCAGTTAATGCCCTAAACCACAAAGCAGCAGTTATATAAACCACACAGGGAGTGTCAGTTAGTGCCCTAAACCACAAAGCAGCAGTTATATAAACCACACAGGGAGTGTCAGTTAATGCCCTAAACCACAAAGCAGCAGTTATATAAACCACACAGGGAGTGTCAGTTAATGCTCTAAACCACAAAGCAGCAGTTATATAAACCACACAGGGAGTGTCAGTTAATGCCCTAAACCACAAAGCAGCAGTTATATAAACCACACAGGGAGTGTCAGTTAGTGCCCTAAACCACAAAGCAGCAGTTATATAAACCACACAGGGAGTGTCAGTTAGTGCCCTAAACCACAAAGCAGCAGTTATATAAACCACACAGGGAGTGTCAGTTAGTGCCCTAAACCACAAAGCAGCAGTTATATAAACCACACAGGGAGTGTCAGTTAGTGCCCTAAACCACAAAGCAGCAGTTATATAAACCACACAGGGAGTGTCAGTTAGTGCCCTAAACCACAAAGCAGCAGTTATATAAACCACACAGGGAGTGTCAGTTAGTGCCCTAAACCACAAAGCAGCAGTTATATAAACCACACAGGGAGTGTCAGTTAGTGCCCTAAACCACAAAGCAGCAGTTATATAAACCACACAGGGAGTTAGTGCCCTAAACCACAAAGCAGCAGTTATATAAACCACACAGGGAGTGTCAGTTAATGCCCTAAACCACAAAGCAGCAGTTATATAAACCACAAAGCAGGTTATATAAACCACACAGGGAGTGTCAGTGTCAGTTAGTGCCCCTAAACCACAAAGCAGCAGTTATATAAACCACACAGGGAGTGTCAGTTAAACCACAAAGCAGCAGTTATATAAACCACACAGGGAGTGTCAGTTAGTGCCCTAAACCACAAAGCAGCAGTTATATAAACCACACAGGGAGTGTCAGTTAGTGCCCTAAACCACAAAGCAGCAGTTATATAAAGAGAACTCAAGCGTCATCCTCTGTCTGTGACGCTTGTCCACAATGAACCACATTAGGTAACAGGTAACCTTTCTAGGCAATGTGTTGCATTGGGAACAACACGCTACCCAACCCGAGACTGCCTGAGTGCCAGCTAGCACAGAGAGGGCCAGAGTAACCATGCTGTGGCTCTGACTTTATGAACCTCACTGACACACAATCAATAGCTTTTCCTGGAGCGTATGAACTTAAGTTCAATAATCAATTACTTTGGCTCTGTTATGTCCCTATCATTCTCTCTGCCCTTTTCATCTCTGTAAAAAAAAACATTCCATTCAGTTTATGAAACTTTATTAGGAAGTGAAGAAACTGCATTGTACCTTGTCAAAGCTTCCAATAACAATATCCCTGATGTATATGGTAATGACAAATAATAATCAAAGGAAAAAACTGCAGATGATATAACATTACTAATACAACTGTACTGAAAGTTATTGAATTAGAAAATCATCAACATCTCTAATCGTCTCTTCTTTTCTGCTGTCTCTTTCCATAGGCCTTGACAGGTGACAAAGGCGAACTCCAGTGAGTGTGATTTTTTCCCCTTCTTTCTCCCCTCTCCTCTCTGTTTATCAATACACTCTAAAGAGCATCCGTTTGATTGTGAAAGGTCACTGAATATCGATTCCACTAATGGCTTCCAGAGCTCTCTCACCACCTCTATCAGTAAAGATGGATGAAGAACAAGATGAAGGAGAAATGTGTGTAACGATGGTACAACGCACAGCGTTCAGTCTGTATTAACAAGGCTATGTGAAATGTAACATCTCTAGAAGCTGACCTGAGCTACATCCATAGCATCTAATGTGCTAAAATGGCCTTAGGAAATGTGACTGTGCATTTTTGTAATAGAATTCCATCTTCCATGACCCTTCTGTGTGTAAATAGGGCACTGCAGGAGGAGAATGCTGAGCTGCACCAGAACCTGATGCAAACAGTGGTCTGCATTGAGAGTCTGGAGGCGGAGCTAGCCAGGGCCAGGGAGGAGCTTAGCCACATGAAGGAGAAGTTCAAGAGGTCAGAGCTAATTATAATATGATGATGCTATAGTGTTATATAGTAACATGATAATATGATGATGCTATAGTGTTATATAGTAACATGATAATATGATGATGCTATAGTGTTATATAGTAACATGACAATATGATGATGCTATAGTGTTATATAGTAACATGATAATATGATGAATCTATAGTGTTACATAGCAACATGATAATATGATGATGCTTTAGTGTTATATAGTAACATGATAATATTATGAATCTATAGTGTTACACAGTAACATGATTAATTTGATGACGACTATAGTGTAAAGTGTGTCAATAGAAACACTAATCATTGTATAATACTGTAGTAACAATGCTTGCTCTTGTCCTCGTATGTCTTTGATGTGATTACAATACATCTGCCTCTCCCTTTTCAAGTTACCGTGAGCCCCAGGGAAGGCATGCAGCACATCTAGGCTTGGCCTTTGTGATTTACAGAGTAGACTTTATGAATGTCTCATTCTGTTGAACCTGTGAAATAGCCCTTTTTTGCCCTACATTTTGGTCCTGGAAGGCAAATTCCACTGATCAATAGCTTTGTGTGACTGATCGGTGTGGTTAAATTGAGTGGTTCTCTGCCTGCCATCTGTATGGTCTGATCTATTGTTAGGGTCAGAGGTCAGATGGCCTCATGACCAAGGACTTAGGGGTGGGTGGATGGGGGTAATGGTATACAACATGAGCCCAAAATTCATAGCCGTGATGCTGTCTCTCTTTGCTACAGACTCCAGGACACACACACAGGTACCCAGCACACCAACAGCCTTCTGGGGGAGAAACTGCAGTCAGCGGTAAGAATTAGGTCAAACATGACAGACGGAGAGACAAAGACAGAGACGGAGAGAGAGAGACACTGAGATGATCTTATTTAGGGCCAGAACCTGACCAGGTAAAACTGTGGTCCCTGGCCTATAATCAAATCAAATGTATTTATATAGCCTGCTGTACAGAAACCCAGCCTAAAACCCCAAACAGCAAGCAATGCAGGTGTAGAAGCACGGTGGCTAGGAAAAACTCCCTAGAAAGGCTAAAACCTAGGAAGAAACCTAGAGAGGAACTAGGCTATGAGGGGTGGCCAGTCCTCTTCTGGCTATGCCGGGTGGAGACAGGTAGCACGTCCGGTGAACAGGTCAGGATTCTATAGCCGCAGGCAGAACAGTTGAAACTGGAGCAGCAGCATGGCCAGGTGGACTGGGGACAGCAAGGAGTCATCATGCCAGGTAGTCCTGAGGCATGGTCCTAGGGCTCAGGTCCTCAGAGAGAGAGAAAGAGAGAATTGGAGAGAGCATACTTAAATTCACACAGGACACCGGATAAGACAGGAGAAGTACTCCAGATATAACAAACTGACCCTAGCCCCCGACACATAAACTACTGCAGCATAAATACTGGAGGCTGAGACAGTAGGGGTCAGGAGACACTGTGGCCCCATCCGATGCTATCCCTGGACAGGGCCAAACAGGAAGGATATAACCCCACCCACTTTGCCAAAGCACAGCCCCCACACCACTAGAGGGATATCTTCAACCACCAACTTACCATCCTGAGACAAGTATAGCCCAAGAAGATCTCCGCCACGGCACAACACAAGGGGGGGCGCCAACCCAGACAGGAAGATCACATCAGTGACTCAACCCACTCAGGTGACGCACCCCTCCCAGGGACGGTATGAAAGAGCTCCAGTAAGCCAGTGACTCAGCCCCTGTAATAGGGTTAGAGGCAGAGAATCCCAGTGGAAAGAGGGGAACCGGCCAGGCAGAGACAGCAAGGGCGGTTCGTTGCTCCAGAGCCTTTCCATTTAACTTCACACTCCTGGGCCAGACTACACTCAATCATATGACCCACTGAAGAGATGAGTCTTCAGTAAAGACTTAAAGGTTGAGACCGAGTCTGCGTCTCTCACATGGGTAGGCAGACCATTCCAAAAAAATGGAGCTCTATAGGAGAAAGCCCTGCCTCCAGCTGTTAGAAATTCTAGGGACAATTAGGAGGCCTGCGTCTTGTGACCATAGCGTATGTGTAGGTATGTACGGCAGGACCAAATCAGAAAGATAGGTAGGAGCAAGCCCATGTAATGCTTTGTAGGTTAGCAGTAAAACCTTGAAATCAGCCCTTGCCTTGACAGGAAGCCAGTGTAGGGAGGCTAGCACTGGAGTAATATGATCAAATTTTTGGTTCTAGTCAGGATTCTAGCAGCCGTATTTAGCACTAACTGAAGTTTATTTAGTGCTTTATCCGGGTAGCCGGAAAGTAGAGCATTGCAGTAGTCTAACCTAGAAGTATCAAAAGCATGGATTAATTTTTCTGCATCATTTTTGGACAGAAAGTTTCTGATTTTTGTAATGTTACATAAGATGGAAAAAAGCTGTCCTTGAAACAGTCTTGATATGTTTGTCAAAAGAGAGATCAGGGTCCAGAGTAACGCCAAATTCATTTTGTTCATATGGTTAACAAAGACTCCTGCCACTATATAAACTCATACCCCCAACCAGGTATAGAAACATGCTCTGAATATCCTTCTCCCTCTCTGTCACCTCTACAACACACAGTGTTGTGTTGACTGATGTCCTCTGCTCTGTTCTGTCCTTGAAGACTGAGAGCACAATTAGTACTACTGTTAAACCATCTCTAGAATAAACTGTATTGAATATGTTGAGTCATGTACTCTCCTCTATCCCTGCAGACTGAGAGCCTTAGCTCTGAGAGGAAGTATATGGTGCAGCGTATCGCCCATCTCAGCACAGAGCTGGAGCAGGCCAACGCCACCATCGCCTCTCTGGAGAACATCAATGTGAGCACAGCACCATCTACTGAGCAATACATGAACCAAAACGCACATTTAGATTAGTTTACATACTGGCAACAGAAAGAGTGGTGGAAAATCAATATGATGATTTTGTATTTGTAAAGTTGATAGTGGCCGTACATGAAAAGACTATCCATAATCTCCTCAACTCATGTTCAGCTCATCATTTCTTCTACCTCATCTACTGGTTTCTCTGTGTCTGTTGTATTGTATGAACTGAGAGGATGTCTGTGCTGCCCTCCAGGTTCCCTGTCTGATCAAGGAGCTCATAGAGAAGCACTTTGACTCTGGAGACACTGTCAAGCAGTTCCTGAAGAACGCCTTGAAAACCGGCCAATCAACAAGCGACATCCAATCACCCGCTACAAAACTGGAGCAGAAGCCGTCTGATTGGTCAGGTGCAGGACTCAGGGAGTTTGAGGCGGGTCCACAAAAGGTCACTGCTTTTATGCCCTGGAAGCAGGAGGAGGGGTTTGGGGTGATAGGTCAGACAGGAAATGAGGATTCTCGCCCGATGAGTCCCCCTTTCTCCGTAGCTGACATCAGTATGGCTATCTATAAGAAACTAGCTGCCAGCCAAGCGGCAAGACAGCCCTGGCCTTCCAACTACCAACCTCACACTGACACCCCTCCCAACCCCTACCCTCTGGTGGAGTTGGGAACAAGGGGTGCAGAAGGTGCATGGGAGGAGGGTTACCGTGTGCCTGCTGTCAAGGAGGGCGTGGCAGTTGCAGGGAGAGCAGCTGAGAATACGCAGGGTGCTGTTGTTGATGTGTCCTATCTGACGGCCCAGAGGGTTCTGGATGACTTCCTGCACCAGCTGACACACCCAGAGGATGGGGGCGGAGGTGGGGAGAGGGGGCACAAGGCCAACGGGGGAGGGGGAACAGCTGAAGAGAGGGGGGCGGAGTGAAAGGAACCTATGAATTGCTGTAATTATAACCTTATATTACATAGCTAGGATTGTTCAAGATGTGATGGTTTGTTTGTGATGGTTTGGGGCCTGTAGTTCTGCATTTATTTAACATTTTAATGTCACTATACATTTGAGTGATGGCATTGTAAATATTACATTCTGTTTCTTTCCCAAAGGTATTGTGGTACAGTGGTAAAGAAAGTATTAGACTTAAACAATTAATTGACATATATACAGAATATAATTATTAATCCAAATTTGCAATGTGGTACAGTCCCTCCCTTTCCTTACGAAGTGATGCAGAATTTAAAGTTTTTTTTGTTAATGTCTAGACAGTGAGTAGAATTTTCTATTTTATAACAATGACCGCTATTTTGTAAGCTCCAGTAAGACTATGAAGCAACCTTCATATCCGAATAACATCCATCCAGCTGCCATGAATGTATTAGCCACTTTGTTTTGGGCTATCATGTCACATGACCTAGAGTTTAACCTTCATTTTAAGCCTTTTCCAGAAATGAGAATTACACCAACTATGGAAGCAATTGTCTGAGGATGGTGTTGGACAATGATGCTGGACCATCTGACCCAAAAAGGAAAAGGGGACAGTTTGATGAAAAAGCTTTAAATAAAGGTTCAAATCCAGAACTTTTGACATGATTGTCCAAAACACAGGGCTCTACATTAATGCTATGCTGTCCATCCTAATGAACTATCTTAGCTACAACTGTATAAAGCTGCTGCCCCCCCCCCCCCAAGACTTTTGATGTTGTAGATCAATAAAACGACTAATTCTAAGATGTATGGTTTCTTGATTTGTCTTTCTCCCAAACATTACCCACTTCTTGTGGTAAGCGATCACTCTCCCCCTCCCCCAGTCCCTCAGCCTGTAAGCTTTATCCATCTCTCTCTATCTGCATGTATAAACTATAGCCCCGGCCCTCTCCATCCTGTCTCAACTCTCTGTGAGTATACCCATCATAACTGTCAAATCCAACCTGTTGGCCCAGTGCAGGTTTGCTGATCAGACACTGGCCTGCTTTCCCATTGGTGCTCCTGTCCTAATAGGATCCCAGGGACTATGATTGGGGGATTACCATAACCACACTGCACCCTCGACATTGGCCAGTCCGTGTTCTCCACCATGGGCACAGCAGGAATTTAGGGGTGCACCTTGACCACACCAGAGGGGTTCCATCCTAAACAAACTGGGGTTGTCATTGTCAGTAATTGTGTGAAACGAAGGGTCACTGTTGTGGTGCAACCATAACCTGATGATTTAGAGGATCATAGTTTTGCTGTCAAAAGAGGACGTGAATTATCAAATATCTATTAGATTCATTATTTTCTTGGCCTTCAGTTTTTGTCTCACTAATTTATTTGGATTACTTCAGAGATGTTTTATATTTTCCTTTCTACGTGAAAGCTTTGGATTATCGTCCCAACCTGAACCTGTCCTTCACCATCAGACGGATCTTCCTTCACAGGAACAACTTACAGGAGATCAACCTGATAATAACTCACCAACGCACCCTGGAAAAGCCAAGCCGTACCTGTCCGTCTAATACAACAACCTTTGCATAACCTACTCCTATGAATCGCAGTAGTCCACCTTTTTCCCCCAGAACTTTCCTTCTTTGAACCTACCGATATTCTTTCCCCCATCCTTCACCGTTATCTCTCTCTACTTGATTATCCCAACATCTCCTCCCTCCCTCCGTCCTCTTCTTCTTCTCTCTCTCTCTTCCTTTGTCTCTGTTGGTTGTTGCCATGGCACTGCTGAAGCTGCAGTTCCCCCTGCAGAGGCGTGTGCGTCTGGCCCAGAGTCTGTGGCTGCTGTCCTGGCTGGCCGTGCTGGCTGGGGCCTTCACCTTCTCCCTCGGAGTGTACCTCAAGACTGAGCTGCTCCGCAGGGCAGAGGTACTGGCGAACACTATAACACACACATGCCTGTTCACACATGGCAAATTACACACACACAAACCTTATGTATTTCACACGACACACACGTTTCTGGCACTTGGAAATCACACAGCACACACAACTGTCCGTCTGTCTGTGTCACTACTGTTCCTGTCGTCTGTCCTGGCTGGTTCAATTAAACACGCTGCTGTGTTTTCCATGTTTCTCTCAGTGTGGTGTCTGTTTCACACACCTTCACCTATCAAAGCTTTATTCACACAGCACAGAGCAACATTGGGCTGACATGATGCAGTTGGCCTGAATCTGGACAAGCTTTGTGTGTGGCTGTGTGTATGTGGGGGTAGAGGAGCTTATAGGTGTGTGGCTGTATGTATGTGGTGGGTAGAGGAGCTTATAGGTGTGTGGCTGTGTATATGTGTGATGTGTGGCTGTGTGTATGTGGGGGGGGTGCTTATAGGTGTGTGGCTGTATATATGTGGGGGTAGAGGTGCTTATTGGTGTGTGGCTGTGTATATGTGGGGTAGAGGTGCTTATAGGTGTGTGGCTGTGTATATGTGGGGTAGAGGTGCTTATAGGTGTGTGGCTGTGTATATGTGGGGTAGAGGTGCTTATAGGTGTGTGGCTGTGTATATGGGGGTAGAGGGGCTTATAGGTGTGTGGCTGTATATATGTGGGGTAGAGGGCTATAGATGTGTGGCTGTGTATATGTGGTGGGTGTATGTGGGGGTAGAGGTGCTTATAGGTGTGTGGCTGTATGTATGTGGGGGTAGAGGTGCTTATAGGTGTGTGGCTGTATGTATGTGGGGGGTAGAGGTGCTTATAGGTGTGTGGCTGTATGTATGTGGGGGGTAGAGGTGCTTATAGATGTGTGGCTGTGTATATGTGGGGTAGAGGTGCTTATAGGTGTGTGGCTGTATGTATGTGTGGCTTATAGTGTGGCTGTATGTATGTGGGGGTAGAGGTGCTTATAGGTGTGTGGCTGTATGTATGTGGGGGGGGTAGAGGTGCTTATAGGTGTGTGGCTGTGTATATGTGGGGTAGAGGTGCTTATAGGTGTGTGGCTGTGTATATGTGGGGGTAGAGGTGCTTATAGGTGTGTGGCTGTATGTATGTGGTGGGTAGAGGTGCTTATAGATGTGTGGCTGTGTATATGTGGGGGGTAGAGGAGCTTATAGGTGTGTGGCTGTATGTATGTGGGGGGTAGAGGTGCTTATAGATGTGTGGCTGTATGTATGTGGCTGTGTTCATCACTCATGCTATGTATGGATTATTTGAATGGAGGGAGGCGGAGGGGTCGCTCGAAGATTCACACTGACATATTGGAGGCCGTAACGCATCATCCAGATATGTAGGGTTTGTTGGTATATCTCCAATGAACCATTGATTAAGGTTGACCTCAATCTGGGGCATATCAAAAAAGGAAAGTGTTTCCCAGTGCATCTTCCTAGCTTCAATACTCAAGGATTTTCTATATGCAATGACCTGGATTTGACAAGTTGTTGTTACACGTAACATGAATGTTACTGAAAAATAACAAGAACGTCAACATTCCTAAACTCAATAACACCAATACAACAGAAAAACACTGACAAAGGCAGTAGTTGATTGCACTTTACATACAGTGGATATAGTGGAGCAATGGAAGTAGTTATGTAGGGTGCTGACTACCCTTACTCATATTGCCTTACATGAACGTACATAAATTGAATCATCATCATGGAATGGAACATTCCAGAACATATCCTCTGATGCTTAGTGCTGTAATGTAACATATATAGATCATTTCAATGTAGTTTATTACTGTGTTATAACTGGTATAGTAATGTGACCCTAGATTTGACCTTTGACCCTCCAGGTGATGGATAACACAGAGATCCACGTGGTGCCCAACATTTTGATGCTGGTGGGCTTGATAACCATCGGGATCAACCTGTTTGCTGGGCGGGTGTGTCAGGACTCCCTGGACTCTGCCCGGTTCCCCCCCTGGAAGCCCTTCCTGCTGCCCTGGTATGGCCTGGCCTGGATGGTGTGTGTCTGGTTGCTGTCTGCTGTGGTGCTCAGCTATGCCCTGCAGGGACACCTCGAGGAGTCACTCAAGGTAAGAGCCTCTGGGCTGGGATGAAAAGAATGAGACAGTGTATGCAACTGAATAACACTTAGACCCTATCTCAAGTAGTCTTCCTGTGATTCCCCGCATCCTATCTCCTCGCCTGCGTCACATCTGTATTGGAGGACAAGGACAAGCCCCCCCCCCACCCAGATCTTCTTCTCCAATGTGGTTTGAGAAGAAGGCGAGGATATAGGAACTGAGGAATCCAGGAAAGATTAATTGAGAACAAGCCTTGGCTCCCATGAGTACTTCCTGATCTCTTTTATGACATAATCTCTGTCCAATCCCAGGTGGGCCTGAGGAACGGTATCCGGTTCTACCGGGACACGGATGTCCCGGGCCGCTGTTTCCAGAAGGAGACCATCGACAGGCTGCAAATGGAACTGCGTTGCTGCGGCAACACCAACTACAGGGACTGGTTCGAGGTGCAGTGGATCAGCAACAGATACCTGGACTTCACCTCTAAAGAAGTCAAAGAGTGAGAGAGAGGGGGATGGAGGGGGGAGGAGGAGGAGCGAGAGGGGGGGGAGGGAGGAGAGGGAGCGAGAGAGGGGGATGGGGGATGGAGGGGGAGGAGGAGAGGGAGCGAGAGAGAGGGGGGATGGAGGGGGAGGAGGAGAGGAGGGGGAGCGGAGAGAGAGGGGGATGGAGGGGGAGGAGGAGAGGGAGCGAGAGAGAGGGGGATGGAGGGGGAGGAGGAGAGGGAGCGAGAGAGAGGGGGATGGAGGGGGGAGGAGGAGAGGGAGGAGAGAGGAGGGGGGATGGAGGGGGGGAGGAGGGGGAGGGGAGAGCGGAGCGAGAGAGGGGGGATGGAGGGGGAGGAGGAGAGGGAGGGATGAGAGAGAGGGGGATGGAGGGGGATGGAGGGGTGAGGAGGAGGGAGGGGATGGAGGGGGAGGGGGGGGGATGGAGGGGGGAGGAGGAGAGGGAGCGAGAGAGAGGGGGATGGAGGGGGAGGAGGAGAGGGGGATGGAGGGGGAGGAGAGGAGCGAGAGAGGGGGGATGGATGGAGGGGGGAGCGAGGAGGGGGGAGGAGGGGGAGGAGGAGAGGGAGAGAGGGGGGGATGGAGGGGGAGGGAGGAGAGGGGGGGAGGAGGGGGAGGAGGAGAGGGAGCGAGAGGGGGGATGGAGGGGGAGGAGGGAGGGAGCGAGAGGGAGGGGGATGGAGGGGGGAGGAGGAGAGGGAGTGAGAGAGAGGGGGATGGAGGGGGGAGGAGGAGAGGGAGCGAGAGAGAGGGGGTGGAGAGGAGAAGTGAAGTTTAGCCCACAAACCACCGTTCTCTGACTTGTCTGAGGTGATGATGACTCACATGAGATTTCTATACATCATGTCTCATAAATGTGTCATCCATCATTAAAGCCAGTGTCATTTATATAAGGTAACATTTTACAATGGAAACACTCAATCAAACCGTTAACCTCTCTCCTCTCCAGTCGTGTGCGTAGCAACGTGGACGGTCGTTACCTGATGGATGGAGTCCCGTTCAGCTGCTGTAACCCCGGCTCCCCTCGGCCCTGTCTCCAGAACCACCTGACTGACAACACTGCCCACTACAACTATGAGCACCAGAGTGAGGAGCTGAACCTGTACAGCCGCGGCTGCAGAGAGGCGCTGGTCGACTACTACATGGGCCTCATGAACACCATCGGCCCCGGGATACTGTCGGTCATCTCCTTGCAGGTATACACATGCACAAACCCAGACAAAATATGAACATTGACTCTTGCCCTGTAGTGTGATGATGGTAGTTTTTAGTGGTGATTTTGTTACCGTCAACCTCTGCCCCTGTGATAAGGTGGCTTTAGATATACATTTTGTAACCATGGCTTTGACCCCTGTGACATCATCTCCACAGATGTCAGTGTTGGTGAGTCTGCGGTACCTGCAGACGTCTCTGGACGGCGTGGACCCGGAGAACCCCGAAGCTGACAGTGAGGGCTACATCCTGGCAAAGGGGGTGAAAGAAACCATGATGGACGTCAAGAACACCATGTTCACACTGCTCCAGTTCGGACAGGTAGTGTACTACAGTACCCACAATGCTATGTGAAACATACCAGGGGTGTGTTCAGGGATGTGGAACGCTCTAATCGTTTCAGATAGGAGAATGAATAGAGCTGACCTTTTTAAAACGCAAATACACTACAAATGTGCATTTCCTACTGTGCTAGACAATTCTCAGCAACAAAAGATCCTACATCTGTATATGTTCAACACAAAACATGTATATTTTAACTGTCTGTAACAACACATCCTCCTGATCAAACCCTGGTTTAGCATGATGTACCACAGTACCCACAATGCCTTGTGTAATACATTTGAACCTAATGGTGTCCCGTTTCTTTATCAATACAGGTGGAAGCAGGTGATGAGGCAGAAGCAGGGGCGGACGGCGAGAAGGCAGCCACGTCCAGCTAGATGAAATATAATATATAACCATATATGGGTTTGAGACAGGGAGGGAGGCATCTTAGTTCTGTGACCTCATGGTGGTCTAGCCTGTGACCAGGCTAATGGTGGGCTAGCTAGAGCTCTGTGTTGGCTTTGACACTGAACTCTTTGTCTTGATTTATACTGCAACAATGTACGAGCACTAAAATACATAAGGAATCTTATCTTATCATGCTCTGCACAGACAATACAAGATCTAACAATGCAGAGGGTTTTTAACCTGACAAAATTTGGAATGATAATCTTTGAGTCAAGAACAAAACCTGAAAGTCAAGAAGACACTGGAAGGCACCGAAGAACAAACACATTCACAAAAGAATTCACACACACATTTGATAAATACTCAAAAAGAATACTCACATACTCGTACAGGAGTAAATGAAAACACACACACTTTGAAGTACACTAATGTTCTGATGATCTTTGATTCAGATCTGACTCAATCTAAAGCACACAGTTAACGTAATAATACAAACACTCACCCTGTGTGAAGAAGGCCTCCAGTCAGTTGAATACTGAAATGGCCATAGAGTTTGTTAACGCACTGCTAAGTAACGTGTCAAGATGATGTAAAGTTGGCATCAGCCATTTAATGTATTAAAGTTAGTTGCTTTTAATGGATTTGCGGAGTTGAGTCCTTTTGTACTAGATAGACATACAACCGAGTTGGGTTATTTCAGTTCACCCAGAGGTATAGGAGGATGTGTGTGTAATGACAACGTGATGCTAGTGATACTGTAGGTCTGACAGTATGGAGCAGAGTGACTGTACAATGTCATCTGGGCTGCTAGGTATACTCTGACACATCTCATAACACCTTCGTAATCCAAACATAGCTAATCCGTAGGCTACTGTTACAGCAGTTCTCTGCACAGCAACATGAACACTGGGAGAGATGGAGTAAAACATACCTTAACAATGGACAGGGTTTGGAGAAAGGTCACGTCGAAGTGTGATCATGTAAAAAGTTGTAATTTACAATTTTCATTATGTTTTGACCAACAACAACACATGTTGAGCGCATTATTAACGCACATATAGCCAACATATTTGTAACATTTTATTTGCTGTTTATTTTGTTCCTTTGTCAAATGGTTCATACACTGTGTTTTACGACAATGTTTACATCATGTCATCCTTTGATAAGTAGAACGTTCATAGATAGTAGCCTACCGAATTTTACACCGGATTTCCACCAGGGTTCGCCATTTCATTACACCTGAAAGTGCATCGAAACTCCATCCTATTGAATTGACCATTTCGAGGCCTACTACTGTACCCGAAATTGGTTACAGTATATCTTGATCAATATTGATGAATAGGCTACAAGCAGCTGAATAAGTGAATTGTAATAGAAACATTGTAACAAGCAAGATACCACAGAGTGCGCACAAAGTAGTCTTACATATTCCCAACATCCAAATCCACCTACTCATTTGTCTGTGAGAGGCTTTGTTTTATGGAAAAATACTCACTGGTAAAGGTGGTGATGACTATGCCGAGTGAGCGTTCAGAAATTCCGGTGTGGCTTTGCAATGTGCTCACCACCAGACTAGTATTCTGCCAGCAGCACAAATTACGTCACGTTCGTATGGTAATGACGAAAGCTTAAAAAAATAAACGCAGGCATTTCAAAATCTAGATAACTAATTCAAAACATACTGAATTTTAATAAATTTAAAAATAAATTTAAATTTGCCAACAAGAAAAGGCAATAATTAATTTATGAAAAAATAAAATAATAATATGGGTTTAATGACTATTATTTTGGGACCAACAATGTTGACACTGGTATGATGAAAATATTGGGCTGTAGAGAGATATTTTCTACCTGCCTCAGGTAAAGGGGGTGAAAAATACTCAGTAGGGTCTCTACTACTACTAACCAAATATGTATAGTTTTGGGAGGGGACTGTGTCGTACATTAAAACAAACTAAAAACGGTTAGTGGACACCAAATTGAGTATTTTCCACCCCACTTTAGCTGAGACGGATTGAAAAGATCTCTACAAGCCTATAAGTATCCCATGCACAGTCTAACACAGTGTATTGCATTGTGAGCTATGGAGAGTGGAAACGAAGTGTTGCTGAATATGTGCGACACAGTTCCCCTGAAAAACAAACCATTTGGTTAGTAAAGACCTTACTGAATATTTCCCACCCCAGCTTATGAGACAGGTAGTACAGGTTCTCTCTACAACCCAATAAGTATTCTATGTACAGTGTATTGTACACAAGTGAATGGAGTGGGTAAGCTGGAGTAAGGAGTCATCAGCACGCTATATTAAACCTGTTGCCCAGCATAATAGACCAATTGAAGTTTTGCAGACTTATTGAGTAATTCCAATAACATACAGTGAATTCGGAAAGTATTAAGACCCCTTACCTTTTTCCACATTTTGTTACCTTACAGCCTTATTCTATAATTGATTCAATTGTCCCCCCCCTCCATCAATCTACACACAATATCCCATAATGACAAAGGCTTATAAATGTTTGCTAATTTATTTTTAAAAAGTGAAACTGAAATATTACATTTACATGTGTATTCGGACCCTTTACTCAGTACTTTGTTGAAGCACCTTTTGCCTCGAGTCTTCTAGGGTATGACGCTACAAGCTTGGCACACCTGTATTGGGGAGTTTCTCCCATTCTTCTCTGCAGATCCTCTCAAGCTCTGTCAGGTTGGATGGGGAGCATTGCTGCACAGCTTATTCAGGTCTCTCCAGAGAAGTTCAATCTGGTTCAAGTACGGGCTGGGTCACTCAAGGAGACTCATTCAGAGACTTGTCTTGGCTGTGTGCTTACGGTCGTTTTCCTGTTGGAAGGTTAACCTTCGCCTCAGTCTGAGGTCCTAAGCGCTCTGGAGCAGGTTTTCATCAAGGATCTCTCTATACTTTGCTCCATTCATCTTTCCCTCGATCCTGACTAGTATCCCAGTCCCTGACACCGAAAACATCCCCACCTCATGATGCTGCCACCACCATGCTTCACCGTAGGGATGGTGCCGGGTTTCATCCAGTTGTGACGCTCGGCATTCATGAAAATAGTTCAATCTTGGTTTCATAAGACCAGAGAATCTTGTTTCTCATGGTCTGAGAGTCCTTTAGGTGCCTTTTGGCAAACTCCAAGCAGGCTGTCATTTGCCTTTTACAGAGGAGTGGCTTCAGTCTGGCCACTCTACCATAAAGGCCTTATTGGTGGAGTGCTGTAGAGATGGTTGTCCTTCTGGAATGTTCTCCCATCTCCACAGAGGAATTCTAGAACTCTGTCAGAGTGACCATCGGGTTTTTGGTCACCTCCCTGACCAAGGTCCTTCTCCCCCGGTTGCTCAGTTTGTCTGGGCGGCCAGCTCTAGAAAGAGTCTTGGTGGTTCCAAACTTCTTCAATTTAAGAATGACGGAGGCCACTGTGTTCTTGGGGATCTTCAATGCTGCAGACATTTTTTGGTACCTTTCCCCAGATCTGTGCCTCGACACAATCCTGTCTCGGAGCTCTACGGACAATTCCTTCGACCTCATGGCTTGGTTTTTGCTCTGACAATCACTGTCAACAGGGGGACCTTATAGAGACAGGTGTGTGCCTTTACAAATCATGTCCATTCAATTGAATTTACCACAGGTGGATTCCAATCAAGTTGTAGAAACATCTCAAGGATGATCAATGGAAACAGGATGCACCTGAGCTTAATTTTGAGTCTGAATACTTATGTATTCTGTTTTTGCTTCGTCATTATGGGGTATTGTGTGTAGATTGCTGATGATTTTTTGGGGGGATCCATTTTAGAATAAGGCTGTAAAGTAACAAAATGTTGAAAAAGTCAACCTACACATACCACTATTTGTGTAAACTTTCTGTCATAAATAATACAATATAAAAAATGTAATATGTCAAATGATCAATATTCTTTTTCGAAGGTGGTTGCAGTGCTGTGAAAAACAGTTCTACGGCACTAGATATTCCCAAAGTTTAGCATGTCTTTGCAGGGTGACTCTTATTTTTTTAAATAAATCTGCGATCATGCCAGTTTTAATGTCCTGCTGCTAGGAGAACAGTCATCACCACCAGCACTAACGGAAAAAGTGAAATAGAGGAAGAAAGAGGAGAACAGGGGAACAGAAATGTCAAACCACTTGATTTAACGCAAGATGGATTCTCTTTTTCACTTTTTAGTAAAATTGCTTTAATGTAGGATATATTTAATTTATATTTTTATAGAAGTTTGTACATTCTTTATGCGACACCATGGACTCTAACATAATGGCATTTCTAGAAGAATTCATGGAAAGTGCGTTGGTGACTTGGGTATGTTGGAAAGCTTATTTAAATCACTTTAAGATTCTACAGTAGTAGGCCTAGATATACACGATGATGAATAGTCTTTAATAAAACATGCTTTTATGGAGTACCAACACTTTAAAATCCTGTACATAAACAACCTGTAAATAAGATTTTGTTCTCACATGAGATCATGCCATTTTATGAATAATTTATTGCTCTTTATTTACAGGAGTTATAAACAAACATGATTGAGTTGAACTTGAATCAGATGCAAATGCTTGCCAAAACATTTGTCACATGAAAAGGACAGCAAACAACACTTAGTTCTCCAACTTCTCCTTTTCACAGCTTCCTATACCCTGGCTCTTAGAATGTCTCTTGTTGTTTTTCCTTATAGCTGTCACTTCCTATACCCTGGCTGTTAGAATGTTTCTTGTTGTTTTTCCTTATAGCTGTCACTTCCTATACCCTGGCTGTTAGAATGTTTCTGTTGTTTTTCCTTATAGCTGTCACTTCCTATACCCTGGCTGTTAGAATGTCTCTTGTTGTTTTTCCTTATAGCTGTCACTTCCTATACCCTGGCTCTTAGAATGTTTCTGTTGTTTTTCCTTATAGCTGTCACTTCCTATACCCTGGCTCTTAGAATGTTTCTGTTGTTTTTCCTTATAGCTGTCACTTCCTATACCCTGGCTGTTAGAATGTTTCTGTTGTTTTTCCTTATAGCTGTCACTTCCTATACCCTGGCTGTTAGAATGTTTCTGTTGTTTTTCCTTATAGCTGTCACTTCCTATACCCTGGCTCTTAGAATGTTTCTGTTGTTTTTCCTTATAGCTGTCACTTCCTATACCCTGGCTCTTAGAATGTCTCTTGTTGTTTTTCCTTATAGCTGTCACTTCCTATACCCTGGCTCTTAGAATGTCTCTTGTTGTTTTTCCTTATAGCTGTCACTTCCTATTCCCTTTCCTGTTTTTTTCCCCAGTAAAATATGACCATCTCTGCTTTCATTGATCTACACCACAGATTCTAGATAACAGTTTTATATATTAGCAGCGAAACCCCCTTATTTATTTGATTTAACCTTTATTTAACTAGGCAAGTCAGTTAAGAACAAATTCTTATTTATAATGATGGCCTAGCCGAGCCAAACCCTAATCCGGCATGGTTCACATTGAAAGGTAATTTAAGATTGAGCCAATGTATGCAGCATTTACCGTGAATGCAGTATCTGCGATTGCGGGAACATTGCCTTTAATTGTCAATCGCGCTATAAAGAGGATCTTCAGCTCCACGGATTGAATTGAGCTCCTAATAGGATCCACCCTCCCACAGGTACAGCTCTTTGATTGTGTAGTGGACAGGGAGGACAACGTCATGCTCTACAACCAGTACATGGACGTGGACTACAAGTCCCAGAATTCCCATGACCGCTACCTGAGGCTGACCAATGGGATCTTTCTCAACGAGGTCATGAGGATCATGTAAGTTCACACCTTTGCAGAGGCTTCAAATGTTATGGCTAAAGGAATGTGTATTCAATTAAATACATTTTATTTTTACTGTCTGTCTGTCTGTCTCTGTCTGTCTGTCTGTCTGTCTGTCTGTCTGTCTGTCTGTCTGTCTGTCTGTCTGTCTGGTCCGTCCGTCCGTCCGTCCGTCCGTCCGTCCGTCCGTCCGTCCGTCCGTCTGTCTGTCTGTCTGTCTGTCATTCCCAGAGACCCCAACCCGAAGCTGGAGCATTTGTACCGCAGTGGAAGAGACAACCAGATTGTCAGAGTCCAGAACTTCTCCATCCTCAACCGACACCTCAGGGCCTTCTACCAGGTATTGTTATTTGTGTCGTGTTTGATACACAATCATGTCTTAGTCAGAGCAATTTACTGTACAAGGTCCAGACTTAAGCCTAGGGAGACATCCAGTCAAATCTCTCTGAGAAATTAACTTAAGTCTGATACAATGCATTAAACACACAAACACATGAGTCTTCGCTGTTTCAGTTCCTGCTTTTTTAAGTCATTCAAACCCTCTGTACAGTTGATCATCATGGGAGGGACTCCAGTGAGTTTCAAGGAATATTCATGGAATATTCATAAATCTTTTGGATACAATTTATTGACAGGACTGTTTGTCATGACAAGAATTTTGTCATGTCTGGTGGTCCTAATATGTAATTTTATTTCTTGTGGTTTCACTTTTTGCTTTGTGTTGTGGAACCTTAAAACACCATCAGCACATGGTCACTCTGCAGCCTCATTTCTCTCTACCAGGGCTTGTGTCTGAGAACCAAATATAGCCATTGTACTACATATAGCCATTGTACTACAACAAGTAGCCCTACTTTCCCCACTAACGTCGTCTGTGTTTGTATTTTAATCTGAACTGGCCAACAGGATGCAGTGGAATATTTTGTAATTTCAATGTTGATTGAGTATCAACTGCAATGTGGTTAGGGAAATTACAATCAATCAATATTTGTATCCCTTCAAGCTCTCTCTTTGCTCAAACCCTGTCATTCTGTCTATAGGAAGACCTACAACAGCTGATTCTGATGCCTCTTCCAAACACTGCCATTTTGGGGCAAGACCCCCTAACAGGTAAAAAGAGCCTGTTAAAAGTACAGTATCTCTGATTGGCCTTCTATGTTGTCTATGAGAGTGTGATGGGAACAAGGTAGTCATAAGAGCTGTAACTTGCAGAGGCAGCAGTGGAGGAGTTGAGGAGATTGCTACTGCTTTTACTGGGATGTGCGATACAGGTGATGTCTCTCTCTCTCTCTCTCACACACACACACACACACACACACACACACACACACACACACACACACACACACACACACACACACACACACACACACACACACACACACACACACACACACACACACACACACACACACACACACACACACACACACACTGCACTTGTAACTTGACCAATCTTACTGACTACTCATTGTTGGTCAGCAACAGTGTGAGAGGAAGGAAACATTCATACAGCAAATCCAGTCGCTGGACATCGAGACTCAAACTTCCATTGCCAACTGTATCCAGGAGGTCGGTTCAGTTCCCTACTCATCTACCCATATCCACCATTAACGTTCACCACAAGATTGCCATTTTGTCCTGGAATGCTAAGTCAAATACCGTTATTACCATAGAGAGGTAAGAAACTGTTGCTCCTGCAGGTGACCCAGGACCCCAGAGCGGTGCTGCCTCTGCAGTGGGAGGAGCTGGGAGGGCTGGAGGAGGTGGAGCTACAGGTGCTGTTTGGCTCCATGGCCAGACAGATCCAAGGCCTGCTGGCACAGAGAGACACACACCTGGAGGTACACACACATACTCACAAATAATGTCCAGAACAACAGAAGAGGAATTTAATTACAAACCAGGCGTGTATTCCCAGTTAAAGCGTCACTGTGTCAAACTCGATTTAAAAGGCTCTAAGGGTTTCTTACACTAACAGATTCACACAGAATCACCTACCTGTCACCTCTTGCTGCCCCCCCCCCCTCAGAGGATAGCAGAGTTGTGTTGGACAAGTGAGGTCCAGCAGGTTGAGTCTCTCATGGCTCTCCCAGGTGGTCATACTGAGGAGCTTCCCCAGAGTCTGGCTGTCCAGCTAGCAGACAGCAGGGCCAAACTACGATTCCTCAAACAAGAACTGTAAGACGTGTGTGTGTGTGTGTGTGTGTATGCTTGTGTGTGAGACGGTCATGTCCTTGTGTGCATCCAAAAAGTTGGAGGAAGACATTTCTTTGAGATATGTCTGGTAACTGTTAGAACTATGTCGTCCATTTCTATGGAAGAAAAAGGCAAGTTTGTGTGTGTGTGTTAAAGGTTTTTAAATTGGAAGAGGACTATTTTGTAATAGATGTCTGTGGTTTAGTAGCACAATACTATCAAAATAATGACATCTGTTTCTATAGGGAAGACAAAGGAGATCAACTATTGGATTACAAGCAGGAAGTTCAAACTATGGAGGAGCAGTTGAAGAAACTTCAGAAAGAGGTAATATTTTCTGTAGCAGCACTACCAGTAACTGGACCAGAACTTTACACTACTTTTGTCCTCCTCTGAACTCACCTTCATCTTGTGTGTGTTGGGCAGAACCGCAGTCTTCAGGGTGAGGTGCGGGGAATGCGAGCGTTGCGTGACGAGCTGGACTGTCTTCGTGACCGTGCAGGCAGAGCCGAGCAGCTGCAGACAGAACTACAGAGCTGCACTCATAGACTACGCAGCCTGGAAGTCACTCGCACACAACTGAAGGTATAACCACCAATACACTACACACTGTTTAGTACACAGAGACACTACCGAAGGTATCTCCACCAATACACTACACACTGTTTAGTACACAGAGACACTACTGAAGGTATCTCCACCAATACACTACACACTGTTTAGTACACAGAGACACTACCGAAGGTATCTCCACCAATACACTGCACACTGTTTAGTACACAGAGACACTACTGAAGGTATCTCCACCAATACACTACACACTGTTTAGTACACAGAGACACTACCGAAGGTATCTCCACCAATACACTACACACTGTTTAGTACACAGAGACACTACTGAAGGTATCTCCACCAATACACTACACACTGTTTAGTACACAGAGACACTACCGAAGGTATCTCCACCAATACACTGCACACTGTTTAGTACACAGAGACACTACTGAAGGTATCTCTACCAATACACTACACACTGTTTAGTACACAGAGACACTACCGAAGGTATCTCCACCAATACACTACACACTGTTTAGTACACAGAGACACAACTGAAGGTATCTCCACCAATACACTACACACTGTTTAGTACACAGAGACACTACCGAAGGTATCTCCACCAATACACTACACACTGTTTAGTACACAGAGAAACTACTGAAGGTATCTCCACCAATACACTACACACTGTTTAGTACACAGAGACACTACTGAAGGTATCTCCACCAATACACTACACACTGTTTAGTACACAGAGACACTACTGAAGGTATCTCCACCAATACACTACACACTGTTTAGTACACAGAGACACTACCGAAGGTATCTCCACCAATACACTACACACTGTTTAGTACACAGAGACACTACTGAAGGTATCTCCACCAATACACTACACACTGTTTAGTACACAGAGACACTACCGAAGGTATCTCCACCAATACACTACACACTGTTTAGTACACAGAGACACAACTGAAGGTATCTCCACCAATACACTACACACTGTTTCGTACACAGAGACACTACCGAAGGTATCTCCACCAATACACTACACACTGTTTAGTACACAGAGACACAACTGAAGGTATCTCCACCAATACACTACACACTGTTTAGTACACAGAGACAATACTGAAGGTATCTCCACCTATACACAACACACTGTTTAGTACACAGAGACACTACTGAAGGTATCTCCACCAATACACTACACACTGTTTAGTACACAGAGACACAACTGAAGGTATCTCCACCAATACACTACACACTGTTTAGTACACAGAGACACTACCGAAGGTATCTCCACCAATACACTACACACTGTTTAGTACACTGAGACACTACTGAAGGTATCTCCACCAATACACTACACACTGTTTAGTACACAGAGACACTACCGAAGGTATCTCCACCAATACACTACACACTGTTTAGTACACAGAGACACAACTGAAGGTATCTCCACCAATACACTACACACTGTTTAGTACACAGAGACACTACCAAAGGTATCTCCACCAATACACTACACACTGTTTAGTACACAGAGACACAACTGAAGGTATCTCCACCAATACACTGCACACTGTTTAGTACACAGAGACACAACTGAAGGTATCTCCACCTATACACCATACACTGTTTAGTACACAGAGACACTACCGAAGGTATCTCCACCAATACACTACACACTTTTTAGTACACAGAGACACTACTGAAGGTATCTCCACCTATACACCACACACTGTTTAGTACACAGAGACACTACCGAAGGTATCGGCACCTATACACCACACACTGTTTAGTACAATGAGACACTACCGAAGGTATCGGCACCAATTCACCACACACTGTTTAGTACACAGAGACACAACTGAAGGTATCTCCACCAATACACTACACACTGTTTAGTACACAGAGACACTATCGAAGGTATCTCCACCAATACACTACACACTGTTTAGTACACAGAGACACAACTGAAGGTATCTCCACCAATACACTACACACTGTTTAGTACACAGAGACACTACTGAAGGTATCTCCACCTATACACCATACACTGTTTAGTACACAGAGCCACTACCGAAGGTATCTCCACCAATACACTACACACTTTTAGTACACAGAGACACAACTGAAGGTATCTCCACCAATACACTACACACTGTTTAGTACACATGAGACACTACCGAAGGTATCTCCACCAATACACTACACACTGTTTAGTACACATAGACACAACTGAAGGTATCTCCACCAATACACTACACACTGTTTAGTACACAGAGACAATACTGAAGGTATCTCCACCTATACACAACACACTGTTTAGTACACAGAGACACTACTGAAGGTATCTCCACCAATACACTACACACTGTTTAGTACACAGAGACACAACTGAAGGTATCTCCACCAATACACTACACACTGTTTAGTACACAGAGACACTACTGAAGGTATCTCCACCAATACACTACACACTGTTTAGTACACAGAGACACTACTGAAGGTATCTCCACCAATACACTACACACTGTTTAGTACACAGAGACACTACCGAAGGTATCTCCACCAATACACTACACACTGTTTAGTACACAGAGACACAACTGAAGGTATCTCCACCAATACACCACACACTGTTTAGTACACAGAGACACTACCGAAGGTATCTCCACCAATACACTACACACTGTTTAGTACACAGAGACACAACTGAAGGTATCTCCACCAATACACTACACACTGTTTAGTACACAGAGACACAACTGAAGGTATCTCCACCTATACACCATACACTGTTTAGTACACAGAGCCACTACCGAAGGTATCTCCACCAATACACTACACACTTTTTAGTACACAGAGACACTACTGAAGGTATCTCCACCTATACACCATACACTGTTTAGTACACAGAGACACTACCGAAGGTATCGGCACCTATACACCACACACTGTTTAGTACACAGAGACACTACCGAAGGTATCTCCACCTATACACCACACACTGTTTAGTACAATGAGACACTACCGAAGGTATCGGCACCAATTCACCACACACTGTTTAGTACACAGAGACACAACTGAAGGTATCTCCACCAATACACTACACACTGTTTAGTACACAGAGACACTATCGAAGGTATATCCACCAATACACTACACACTGTTTAGTACACAGAGACACAACTGAAGGTATCTCCACCAATACACTACACACTGTTTAGTACACAGAGACACTACTGAAGGTATCTCCACCAATACACTACACACTGTTTAGTACACAGAGACACTACTGAAGGTATCTCCACCAATACACTACACACTGTTTAGTACACAGAGACACTACTGAAGGTATCTCCACCTATACACCATACACTGTTTAGTACACAGAGACACTACCGAAGGTATCTCCACCAATACACTACACACTGTTTAGTACACAGAGACACAACTGAAGGTATCTCCACCAATACACTACACACTGTTTAGTACACAGAGACACAACTGAAGGTATCTCCACCAATACACTACACACTGTTTAGTACACAGAGACACTACTGAAGGTATCTCCACCAATACACTACACACTGTTTAGTACACAGAGACACAACTGAAGGTATCTCCACCAATACACTACACACTGTTTAGTACACAGAGACACTACTGAAGGTATCTCCACCAATACACTACACACTGTTTAGTACACAGAGACACTACCAAGGTATCTCCACCAATACACTGCACACTGTTTAGTACACAGAGACACTACTGAAGGTATCTCCACCAATACACTACACACTGTTTAGTACACAGAGACACAACTGAAGGTATCTCCACCAATACACTGCACACTGTTTAGTACACAGAGACACAACTGAAGGTATCGGCACCAATTCACCACACACTGTTTAGTACACAGAGACACAACTGAAGGTATCTCCACCAATACACTACTCACTGTTTAGTACACAGAGACACTACTGAAGGTATCTCCACCAATACACTACACACTGTTTAGTACACAGAGACACAACTGAAGGTATCTCCACCAATACACTACACACTGTTTAGTACACAGAGACACTACTGAAGGTATCTCCACCAATACACTACACACTGTTTAGTACACAGAGACACTACCGAAGGTATCTCCACCAATACACTACACACTGTTTAGTACACAGAGACACTACTGAAGGTATCTCCACCAATACACCACACACTGTTTAGTACACAGAGACACTACCGAAGGTATCTCCACCAATACACTACACACTGTTTAGTACACAGAGACACAACTGAAGGTATCTCCACCAATACACTACACACTGTTTAGTACACAGGGACACTATCGAAGGTATCTCCACCAATACACTACACACTGTTTAGTACACAGAGACACAACTGAAGGTATCTCCACCAATACACTACACACTGTTTAGTACACAGAGACACTACTGAAGGTATCTCCACCTATACACTACACACTGTTTAGTACACAGAGACACTACTGAAGGTATCTCCACCAATACACTACACACTGTTTAGTACACAGAGACACAACTGAAGGTATCTCCACCAATACACTACACACTGTTTAGTACACAGAGACACTACTGAAGGTATCTCCACCAATACACTACACACTGTTTAGTACACAGAGACACTACTGAAGGTATCTCCACCAATACACTACACACCGTTTAGTACACAGAGACACTACCGAAGGTATCTCCACCAATACACTACACACTGTTGACAGACACAATTGAAGGTATCTCCACCAATACACTACACACTGTTTAGTACACAGAGACACTACCGAAGGTATCTCCACCAATACACTACACACTGTTTAGTACACAGAGACACAACTGAAGGTATCTCCCAATACACTTCACACTGTTTAGTACACAGAGACACAACTGAAGGTATCCCTTCCCAAAACATTGTTTAGTACACAGAGACACAACTGAAGGTATCTCCACCAATACACTACTCACTGTTTAGTACACAGAGACACTACTGAAGGTATCTCCACCTATACACCATACACTGTTTAGTACACAGAGCCACTTGTTCCACCAATACACTACACACTTTTTAGTACACAGAGCTGTGAAGGTATCTCACCTGACATTGTTTAGTACAGTTTCTACATGTCGGTAATACACCACACACTGTTTAGTACAATGAGACTGTGAAGGTCATGACATTTCACCACACACTGTTTCTACACAGAGACACAACTGAAGGTATCTCCACCAATACACTACACACTGTTTAGTACACAGAGACACTAGTGGGGCTGTATCTCCATGACATTGTTACACTGTTTCTACATGACACAATAAGGTGTCTCCAGTGGGGCTGTTTAGTACAATGACATTGTTACAGTTTCTACACACTGTTTAGTATAGGTGCACTAGTGGGGCTGTCGGCACCTATGACACCACACACTGTTTAGTACATGAGTATAGGTGCTAGTGGGGCTTCACCACACACTGTTTAGTACACAGAGACACAGTTTCTCCACCAATACAGTATACACTGTTTAGTACACAGGGACACTGTGGGTATCTCCACCAATACACTACAGTTTAGTACACATGAGACATAGGTGTTACCAATACACTACACACTGTTTAGTACACAGAGACACAACTGAAGGTATTACAATTTCACTACATGTTTAGTACACAGAGACACTACTGAAGGTATCTCCACCAATACATTGTTACAGTTTCTACATGTAGTATAGGTGTTAGTGGGGCTGTTTAGTACACAGAGACATTGTTAAGTTTCTCCACATGTACTATAGGTGTTAGTGGGGCTGTGGTATGACATTGTTACAGTTTGACAGACACAATGTAGTATAGGTGTTAGTGGGCCACACAGCTGATGGTTGGCCCATTCCAAAAAACAACCCTTGGCCCCTTCCCAAAAACATCCCTTAGCCCCTTCCCAAACTACTTCCCCTCTGTGTTTGCAGATGGGCTTACAGAAGGTGAGCTCCCTCAATATTGATGACTTTGTTACAGTTTCTACACGAAGTATAGGTGTTAGTGGGGCTGTGGCGTCATGACATTGTTACAGTTTCTACATGTAGTATAGGTGTTAGTGGGGCTGTGGCGTCATGACATTGTTACAGTTTCTACATGTAGTATTGTTGTTAGCGGGGCTGTGGTGGTCATGACATTGTTACAGTTTCTACATGTAGTATAGGTGTTAGTGGGGCTGTGGCGTCATGACATTGTTACAGTTTCTACATGTAGTATAGGTGTTAGTGGGGCTGTGGTGGTCATGACATTGTTACAGTTTCTACATGTAGTATAGGTGTTAGTGGGGCTGTGGCGTCATGACATTGTTACAGTTTCTACATGTAGTATAGGTGTTAGTGGTGCTGTGGCGTCATGACATTGTTACAGTTTCTACATGTAGTATAGGTGTTAGTGGGGCTGTGGCGTCATGACATTGTTACAGTTTCTACATGTAGTATAGGTGTTAGTGGGGCTGTGGCGTCATGACATTGTTACAGTTTCTACATGTAGTATAGGTGTTAGTGGGGCTGTGGCGTCATGACATTGTTACAGTTTCTACATGTAGTATAGGTGTTAGTGGGGCTGTGGCGTCATGACATTGTTACAGTTTCTACATGTAGTATAGGTGTTAGTGGGGCTGTGGCGTCATGACATTGTTACAGTTTCTACATGTAGTATAGGTGTTAGTGGGGCTGTGGCGTCATGACATTGTTACAGTTTCTACATGTAGTATAGGTGTTAGTGGGGCTGTGGTGGTCATGACATTGTTACAGTTTCTACATGTAGTATAGGTGCTAGTGGGGCTGTGGCGTCATGACATTGTTACAGTTTCTACATGTAGTATAGGTGTTAGTGGGGCTGTGGTGGTCATGACATTGTTACAGTTTCTACATGTAGTATAGGTGTTAGTGGGGCTGTGGCATCATGACATTGTTACAGTTTCTACATGTAGTATAGGTGTTAGTGGGGCTGTGGCATCATGACATTGTTACAGTTTCTACATGTAGTATAGGTGTTAGTGGGGCTGTGGCGTCATGACATTGTTACAGTTTCTACATGTAGTATAGGTGCTAGTGGGGCTGTGGCGTCATGACATTGTTACAGTTTCTACATGTAGTATAGGTGTTAGTGGGGCTGTGGCGTCATGACATTGTTACAGTTTCTACATGAAGTATAGGTGCTAGTGGGGCTGTGGCGTCATGACATTGTTACAGTTTCTACATGTAGTATAGGTGTTAGTGGGGCTGTGGCGTCATGACATTGTTACAGTTTCTACATGTAGTATAGGTGTTAGTGGGGCTGTGGCGTCATGACATTGTTACAGTTTCTACATGTAGTATAGGTGTT
Source organism: Oncorhynchus masou masou (assembly GCF_036934945.1). NCBI lineage: Eukaryota > Metazoa > Chordata > Actinopteri > Salmoniformes > Salmonidae > Oncorhynchus > Oncorhynchus masou. Next base: position 16,626,390 of record NC_088220.1, on the reverse strand, counting down.
AGTGGGGCTGTGGCGTCATGACATTGTTACAGTTTCTACATGTAGTATAGGTGTTAGTGGGGCTGTGGCGTCATGACATTGTTACAGTTTCTACATGTAGTATAGGTGTTAGTGGGGCTGTGGCGTCATGACATTGTTACAGTTTCTACATGTAGTATAGGTGTTAGTGGGGCTGTGGCGTCATGACATTGTTACAGTTTCTACATGTAGTATAGGTGTTAGTGGGGCTGTGGCGTCATGACATTGTTACAGTTTCTACATGTAGTATAGGTGTTAGTGGGGCTGTGGTGTCATGACATTGTTACAGTTTCTACATGTAGTATAGGTGTTAGTGGGGCTGTGGCGTCATGACATTGTTACAGTTTCTACATGTAGTATAGGTGTTAGTGGGGCTGTGGTGGTCATGACATTGTTACAGTTTCTACATGTAGTATAGGTGTTAGTGGGGCTGTGGCGTCATGACATTGTTACAGTTTCTACATGTAGTATAGGTGTTAGTGGGGCTGTGGCGTCATGACATTGTTACAGTTTCTACATGTAGTATTGTTGTTAGCGGGGCTGTGGTGGTCATGACATTGTTACAGTTTCTACATGTAGTATAGGTGTTAGTGGGGCTGTGGCGTCATGACATTGTTACAGTTTCTACATGTAGTATAGGTGCTACACTCACTGTCTGACAGGTGATATTCCTGTTATGACATTGTTACAGTTTCTGACAGGTATATTCCTGTTAGTGGGGCTGTGGTGACATGACATTGTTACAGTTTCACATGTAGTATAGGTGTTAGTGTGGCTGTGGTGTCAGGACATTGTTACAGTTTCTACAGGTGATATTCCTGTTAGTGGGGCATGCTCTCACTTGTTACAGGTGATATTCCTGTTATAGGTGCTACACTCACTGTCTGACAGGTGATATTCCTGTTAGAGGAGCATGCTCTCACTGTCTGACAGGTGATATTCCTGTTAGAGGAGCATGCTCTCACGGTCTGACAGGTGATATTCCTGTTTGAGGAGCATTCTCTCACTGCCCGACAGGTGATATTCCTGTTTGAGGAGCATGCTCTCACTGTCTGACAGGTGATATTCCTGTTTGAGGAGCATTCTCTCGCTTTCCGACAGGTGATATTCCTGTTTGAGGAGCATGCTCTCGCTGTCCGACAGGTGATATTCCTGTTTGAGGAGCATGCTCTCGCTTTCCGACAGGTGATATTCCTGTTTGAGGAGCATGCTCTCACTGTCTGACAGGTGATATTCCTGTTTGAGGAGCATTCTCTCGCTTTCCGACAGGTGATATTACTGTTTGAGGAGCATGCTCTCACTGTCTGACAGGTGATATTCCTGTTTGAGGAGCATGCTCTCGCTGCCCGACAGGTGATATTCCTGTTAGAGGAGCATTCTCTCGCTTTCCGACAGGTGATATTCCTGTTTGAGGAGCATTCTCTCGCTTTCCGACAGGTGATATTCCTGTTTGAGGAGCATGCTCTCACTGTCCGACAGGTGATATTCCTGTTTGAGGAGCATTCTCTCGCTTTCCGACAGGTGATATTCCTGTTAGAGGAGCATGCTCTCACTGTCTGACAGGTGATATTCCTGTTTGAGGAGCATGCTCTCACTGTCTGACAGGTGATATTCCTGTTTGAGAAGCATTCTCTCGCTGCCCGACAGGTGATGGAGCGCTTATGGAGCGCTGAGTACCAGGCCGTTAGGACCTAATGGAGGGAAAATAGAGCCCTGAGTACCAGGCCATTATGACCTGATGGAGGGACAATAGAGCCCTGAGTACCAGGCCATTAGGACCTGATGGAGGGACAATAGGGCCCTGAGTACCAGGTCATTAGGACCTGATGGAGGGACAATAAGAACCCTGAATACCAGGCCATTAGGACCTGATGGAGCGCTGAGTACCAGGCCATTAGGACCTGATGGAGGGACAATAAGAGCCCTGAATACCAGGCCATTAGGACCTGATGGAGCGCTGAGTACCAGGCCGTTAGGACCTGATGGAGCTCTGAGTACCAGGCCATTAGGACCTGATGGAGCGCTGAGTACGAGGCCGTTAGGACCTGATGTTCCCCTCTCTACAATATGTCTCTCTCTCTGTTTCTATCCTTTGTCTTTCTTTGTGTCTCTGTCTCTGTTCCTGTCTCTGTCTCTATCCCCTGTCCCTGTCTCTGTCTCCATGACCGTCTCTCTGTGTCTCTGTCCTTGTCTCTCTCTGTCTTTATCCCATGTCTTTGTTTGTGTCTCTGTCTTTGTCTCTCTCTCTGTCTCTGTTCCTGTCTCTGTCTCTATCCCCTGTCCCTGTCTCTGTCTCCATGCCCGTCTCTCTCTGTGTCTCTGTCCTTGTCTCTCTCTGTCTTTATCCCATGTCTTTGTTTGTGTCTCTGTCTTTGTCTCTCCCTCTCTGTCTCCATCCCCTGTCTTTCTTTGTGTCTCTGTCCTTGTGTCTCTCTGTCTCTCTCTGTGTCTCTGTCCCCTGTCCCTGTGTGGAACCCCCTGTAGGAGCAGCAGCAGCTGTGTGTGGCGCTGCAGGAGACCCGAGTCCTGCTGGAGGAGCAGCTGGCAGACACACGGCAACGCTGCTCCAGCCTACGGGAGCTGGAGAGGGACAATCTGCTGCTGCGACAGAGACTCATAGACCTGGAAGGGGTAGGTAATGGTGGTAATGTGTATGTGGTAATGTGTGTGTGTGTGTGTTAACCAAACATGTTTGTGAATCACAAGTAAGGAATTTGGCATCTGCTGGTTCCCTCATTTGCTGGTGTGTGTGTGTGTGTGTGTAGGAGCAAGACACTGAGAGGCAGAGGGTCGATGAGCTGTTAGAGATGAACATGGGCCTAGAGGCGGAGCTTAGACAGGTGCTTAGACACAACAACAACAATACAGGCACGATGACAGCGGCTCGACATTTCCACCAATCAGAGGTGGAGTCTGACGAGGAGGCTGGGCTAAGAGAGGAGCTAAGAGAAGATATTGGTCAGTCAGTCTGCCTGTCTGTTGTGTCTTTTCAGTTAAATTGTTTGATTATTGTCAACTACCCCTCCTCTCTAATTCAAATTCAAATAAACTTTAATGGCATGAATGGGTAGCACTGTTGCCAAAGCAATGCAATTATATATCTCTCCCCCCTGTCAGATCTGAAGCCTCTGAGTGTGGAGGTGGGTGAGGCGTCGTCACTGAGACTTCTGGGAGCTGAAAATGAGAATGCCGAGCTGAGGAGACGTCTGGAGGACCTGCAGTCTGAACAGGAGGTCAGGGGTCAGAGGGTAAGTGTCAATCAATCAAAATAGAATGAGTCTAGAGTAAACCTCCAGAGAGCAGGCAAAGGCAACAGTAGCAAGGAAAATTAACCTTGAGAAGAATGAGACGCTACACAGGGAACCTTTTGGCTTGCCAAGTACATGTATTAGTGTCCAGGTTAAGGGTACTGCTATTGGAGGATCCAACTGTCTGCTATATTTTGCAGCAAGCTGATTTGCCGGAGGTGAGGGAGGAGCTGGCCTGTCTGGAGGCAGAACATCAGAATACACTAAGAGAGGTGAGCTGATGTGACCGACTAGGTTTGGACAAGTCTGTGTTAAACCTCTGAGCTAAAGCCTAGGAGGCAAACAAAATTCTTCAGGTCTAAGAGAACGTTACTCATCACGGGGGTGTGGTTCACTAAACCGTTATACTGACATGTATCTAGATGTGACCTCACTGTGTTGTCTGACATGTATCTAGATGTGACCTCACTGTGTTGTCTGACATGTATCTAGATGT